>NW_028301539.1:13072500-13275000 GCF_042242905.1 Orbicella faveolata
CTGTTACTAGGCTCAAATTACATTGCACATAATTTGCATAAACTTTCAAGTTGTGTATTTTGCGGATAACTTCCAAGAATTTGCGACCCTTAACGCAGTTTATGAAGAAATATTCAAGCTACACATTTTTATTGAATCAAGGCAAAAGTATCTTTTAAAAAGGAATTTCATTTATAAGGGAAGATGCGGCATTCTGTTTTGCTATTTATTTTGGTTCCATGCTCGTCTAGTTCATGTCAAGCAACATGATTTTCTTTTGCAGTCAGACACAGTTTTCTAAAATATATTTGTACTAGTGAAATAACTGGCTAAACTATCGTCAATGCAGATTTTCCTTAGGACTTGGCAAGAACATTGGTTCGTCAATAATCCCGCACAATTCCCCGCACAATGTGCCTCCAAATTTACACGTCATTTTCTTTTCCTGCACCCTACTTGAAAGCCAACTAACTTGGAAGTAAGATATTTAACTGAAAGTCTTATCTTTACAACATTGGAGATCGACATATTTTGCGCGGTGCAAGAAACAAGTCACATGTTTTTAATGAGCTACGAGTCCAAAAACGTTTTCGTATTTAGCTCGTTTTATTGCAATATGATTTTTTTTTACTGCAATGTTCTAAATAATAATAGCAGTAGCCACATACCGTCATTGACTGCCTATTTTTTGCCAGTGTTTTCGTAGATTGAACTCATACCGCAATCGGCTCAGTTAATTGTTATCTCATGAGAACGTATCGAGCGTGAACTTACCAGCCTACCTGGCTGGCTTTCAAGCAATAAAATTCGTGGACCGACCCTTTCTGAAAACGATCGACATCTTTGTGTGTGAGATGAACGTATAAGGCGCGATTCTTGCCAAAACTTTCTTCGCAAAACACCGCATTCTGTCACGAAGAGCGAGCAATGTCGCTTTTCTCGTCCCCAGTTTCCATGGTCTACGCATGGAACGCCTACGACCATGACCCCCCTAAGACTCGGGCTTTCCTACGGAAGCCCGAGTAATAAGGACACAGAGGAATAGGATTATTAGAATAAGTGCATTGAGGAATGTCCCTTTTGACTAGTATTGTAATGTTCCAGGGATAGAATACGTTCCATTTCGTTGTTGTTGTTGTTAAATTTAAAGGAAGGGAGATGTCATATTACGTCATGCCGCGTGCTCCCATCGGGCCTCGGGAGCTTGAAGTAGAACCTCTGGTATCCGCCATGTTGGCCGCTCGTGTTGTCGTGTAGTACCGTTGCGTTGTTAAACAAAGAACATAGAAGGCAATATTGTGACATTACTGACGACACTCAGCTTCATTTAAGCTCCAAGCCAGATGGCCAAGTCAGTCAAGATGTTGGAGTGAGGGCTCTGGAAAGGTGTATTGCAGATATTCGAAGCTGTATGTTTTATGAATTATTTCATATAAACTTCACATCAATGATGGCTCTTTGTTAAACAAAGAACATAGAAGGCAATATTGTGACATTACTGACGACACTCAGCTTCATTTAAGCTCCAAGCCAGATGGCCAAGTCAGTCAAGATGTTGGAGTGAGGGCTCTGGAAAAGTGTATTGCAGATATTCGAAGCTGGATGATTTATGATAGACTCCTACTCAATGATGGCAAAACCGAGGTGTTATAAATTGGAACACGGTATCAGCAAAATAAGCTAGATCACAACATTTGTTTACACATTGGTGATAATGACATTACTTTGTCGCCTGTGCTTGAAATTTAGGATTCTGGTTTGGTGAAAAAATGTCCATGTCTACGCATATCACCAAGGCATGCAGCAGTGCATTCTTTCATTTACATAATATTAGAAAAAATAAGAAATATCTATGTCAGGGTAGTATGTGTATTGTCCATGCCTGTATTACTTCTCGACTCAGCTATTGCAATAGGTGTATATTTTTCTTATTTAGTCTTCGATGAATTTATTGTTAACTGCTATTGATCAGTGTATGTAAATAATGCTATAAAAATTATTAGATTACTATTATTATTTAACAGCATTGTCGTTTAACTAGATATCCTTGATATAATATATTTCACCAAGTATCCTATTAAGATTTTTGGACACCCTCATATTTTGTTACTCTTAGGCAACCTTTTGTTTTAACAGATCTTTAACAGCATGAGAAGAACATTTGAAGAAGAAACGCTTTAATGCTTAAGAGATCCTAACCGTCGCGTTACATGATACAACTGACTAAGGACGCATAAATTACATACTTATTCATGCTCTTATTCACTCATGCACATTCTTGTACGTGCATTCTTGTACATTCACACATAAATTAGCACATTATCACACCTTTTTCCCTTGACAGAAACTTTGAGAAGACTTAGTGTAAGCTTTTGGCACTAGCATTACTGGGATGGTGGGAGGTGCAGTGGCCTCATGGTTGGTGTGCTCGTCTCTGAATCAAGAGGTCTGTGTTCAAGCCCTGGCAGGGGACATTTTTTTATGTTCTTGGGCAAGATACTCTACTCTCACAGTGCCTACCACCACCCAGGTGTATAAATTGGTACCGGTGAACTTAGTTCTGGGGGTAAGCCTGTGATGGACTTGCATCCCATTCAGGGGCCAGTAGAAATACTCTTAGTAACTTCATGCTACAGAAACCGGGATATTAGCTCTGGCCTGATAGGCCACTCGGTTTGTAGGCAGACTTTACTTTTACCATTACTGGGATGGTTCAGATACAAAAAATATTATGTGAGCTATGATTGATCAATGGTTTTCAAAGGCAACCATCGACCAACTGGTTACGCAATCCATCAAAGAGCTCCTAGTGCCAAAAGCTGACCTTTAATCTTCCCAAGTTTCTACCATTGGCAATTAGTTCAAAGTGATTTGTCAGGTTTTGGTGTTCATGGGAATGGATCAACAATGTCTGATCCCAGATAATGCCTATTCCCCCCACGAAGGGGACTGTCGGATTTCCAATCCCCATAAGGAATATGGTCGATATTTTCTGAAGAATAATGATGTCTTACAGTCTATTCGAACTTAACCTCTGCAATTTCAGACTGTCGTTTCCCTTGAGGGTTCCAATTAACGGGGTTCAACTGTACCAATATTTCATAGCGGAGCCCCGGCGGCCCGAAGGGTCGCCAAGCGGAGCCCCATCCTCATATAGGAAACCCATGAGTTGATTTTCTCATGGCTATCATGGCTAACGGTATTGCTCGTGGGCGCATGCGCATGATGGCGATGGCGACGGCGACGACGACGGAGTCGTACAACATGGCGGCCATACTCCAAATAATAGGTTGACAGAGACATGCAACCTTAGTTCACCGTGTACTTCTTTGATATTGGACATCCATGTCATGATCAATTGACACCTGTCAAATCAAGGTATCTGCTAACCAGTATCACGTGACCATATCGCGGACTCAAGTTTACAGCTCATCGAGATCACGTATTTTTTTTAAGTTGACCACTGACCAAGTGCTGCTTTTCGATTGGAGCTACGCTTTTAGGCTGGCCTAAATCTATATATTAACCAAAGAGCGTAATGCAAATTAGTGATTACATGAATGAGCTGGCTCTGAGAGCCCTTTGAACTGTTTTAGATCTTTTCTGTCTTTATATTTAACTCCTTAGAGGGTCTTTTCTACCATTTGCTCCGGGTGGCCTCTCGAGATAACGCGTATTTTGAAATTGTTGGTATTCTCTTCAATGTAAATTGACGGAAGCAAGGGAGTTTTATCGGTCGATTTTACATTTTCCATGTATCAACATTGCCCAAGTCCAATTGGGAACAACGGCGAAAAAGCGTTGATCTCTCCACATAATTTTTTTTTTTTACCTCGGAACAACTTTTCCCTATACATTTCCTTCTGGCGAGAATGTTTGCTCCTTGACGATCCTAGAGTTGTTTGCCAAAACACGGGTATCCGATTGCTGGCAACTCATTCGTTAAGTGAAACCAGCTCTAACAAAAAGAAACTAATCTTAACCGCTCTGTTTCAGGCGCCTTCATAGAGCTTCTTGCGTTAGCTTTGTGGTTGAGTAGGGCCATATTTGAACTCTCCGACTGACTTCTCCGTGAGAGGAGAGGGGTCGATAAATGTTTATTGGAAGGGAGGGAAGGGAGGCGATGAACCATTGGGCATCTGTAGGAGAAGAGGGAAGAGAAGCCGAGGGCTGGAATTTATGGAAGGAGGGATCGATATCAGGAACGCTGATTATTTTAAAACCGAGAAATAGAAATATATTATAAAAGCGAAAAAGCGTTGACAGGCTGGTTTAAATCTTCTCTAATGCTCTTGTTTTTGTTGTTGTCTCGTTCCTTGAACGATAACGTTCCAACCGAGGTTGTATTGATAAAATCTGTTATTGAATAGGGTTGAGTAAAATATGACGAATGTCAGTGGGTAGCAGTCAGTTGTGTGATTAAACCAACCTAACAACCATTCTTGACCCTGCTTTTCAGAGCAATGAATTATGGTGCTATTGGAGGAGTGATGGCACATGAAATAACTCACGGATTTGATGACACAGGTTAGTACAATGGGGAGTTTGGCATAGGTTATCGATGGTGTTGCGACAGGACTTGTGACTGAGCGACGATGATCGCACAACTCGTAAGCAACTGATTAGCTTCATTGTTACGGCCAGCGGTGTTTTCATAGTGCTTCTTTTCCTCGTAGAATAGACCAATTTTGATAAATTAAAATTCAGCCTAACACAATAGACCTCAGCACCAGGAGCCTCGTGCTGAGGTCTATTGTTTTAGGCTGAATTTTAATATATGAAAATTGGTCCGTTGGACAAATTGGACAGCAAGTGACTGCCATGTTACGCACTCTTCGGATACAGATGAAAAACAAAGTTGATTTCGAGCTCAAAATGTTGTGTGCAACATTTTTTACTCAGGTTCAGAGGGCACTGTGCAAGGTGCACGGATTTGGCTACCCAACATCGAAGTGATAAAATGCTTATGGACTGAGTAAGGTCGGGCCAGACAGGAAAATATTTGGCTCTCAGTCAGGGCGTACGGACCTCCTGCCAAATAATTTTCCATCCGGCCTTCCCACTCAGTAAATAATTAGCTCTTATTAACCAAGCTTATTCGGTCTGTTCATAAACACGCAAAAAAAGAACTTGGCCAACATCTCGCCATCTTGACCAAAAAGCCTGGTCAATAACCTGTTTATGTTTTGCGCGTTCTCATGACTTAATATGGTAAAATGGGGCAACGGTGGAATGATAAACGTTAAATATTCATGCCATAAACCAGACCATTTTAGTTGTAAATATAACTAGGATACGTCCAATTTCTAGCTGAAAACAGTTCTGGTTGAGGTAATTCGGTTGTTTCTGCGACCTTTTCAAGTCCATTGTTGTTTTACTATTGTTGCTTTGTTATAACTGATTTACATGGTTTACTGGATTTAAAAACACGTTTTGGTAAAAGAAAACCTTCCTCTCATGTAGGGAAATTATACGACAGTGAAGGAAATAGAAGAAAATGGTGGAGTAACTCAACCCTGAAGAACTTTAAAGAAAGGTCCCGCTGTTTGGTTGATCAGTACTCAAACTATACATTTCATGGATATCAGGTAACACAACTTTTATTCCTATATTTAAGTCCGGAGAGCCTGAGCAGTGGTGTATTATGCGCCCCCGCCAGCTGACCGTAACATAGGCGACGGAGTAGAAGTGAAGGGGTGGTTTGTAAACTCCAAACGAAAACTGGAGGGATAACACCCCCACTTTTCAGTGCCAATAATATCGCTACCCCACCTTAAAATGGGTTTGTTAAGATCTTTAAGCTTTCAACAAATCCGCTCTCTCAAAACGCTGGGAGTAGCCCACAAACTCGTAAGGTTGTATTTGACATTAACAGTGGCATCGGCTACTGCGGGGCGTACTTTTTCTGTCCTCCGGTGACTCAAGAACTGCCCTAGAAGCACCATGAAGCAGAATCGTACTTGTCACTTGTGCATTGTCACAAATTGATAACGGACACACTGGACACCGTTAAGATTACGAAGAGGTTTGCTTGTAAAAAGAAGTAATACCCATGGGACATTTTGGGAATTTGAGTAGGGGTATGCGCTTGATTTTTCACTCATGTTAGCAACCTCTGCAAGTCTGCATCCTATGTCCTTAAAATAATTCCACTTAAAAAGAAGGTAATCTTGTTATGTATATTAGAAAAATGCAAGACTAAATAGGGGTCACCGTTATTGTTTTTGCACAACATGGATGGCCTTTATAGCAACTTTGCGTCCGACGAGGTTTTAATTACTTAACCTTAGTTAGCAGGAAGTGGCACTAGAAATTCTAAGAAAAGCTCTTACTGGATTAATTTATTAGAGAAGTTAAACAAACTAGACCCTGAACTTACATTTTAAACCATGTTGGTTAAACAGGAGTTACGATTGTACTGCAAACTTAAGAATTCTCTACGTGCGCACACACCCAGCACTAACTAAAAACGTGTTCTTTACACAATACAGCATTAAAATCAAAATATTTTTTAAGCAGAATTTAAAACCTTTCTTCAAATCGAGATATATTGTAGATAACCTTGTGTTATTTAAATTCATGCGTTAAAAAGTGGGGGTCGAGCATTTATTTCGCTGTCGAGCCTAGCTTGAGGGAAATCTCTTGCTTTTTGTACGCGCACGCGCTCATGTGCGTGTGCTAATGACGCGAAAATCGTGCGCATTAGAGATGCGCAATGCAATACAAAGGAATCACCCTAAGCGTATATTGGGATTATTCGGCAGTATCTCGTTCAATCAAGTACGGAAAAATTGATACACGCCTTTGTATCATCGAAGTTGGACTATTGGAATAGTCTTTTGTACGGTCTCCCGGATAAAGAGACCTCCAAACTCCAACTTATTCAGAACTCAGCCCCCCGATTCATCACAAGAACAAGGAAAATAGAATACATCACTCCAATTCTCCGTAAGCTACACTGGCTGCCTGTGTATAAACGTTTCGCCTTTAAGATTCGTCTCATTACCTACTGTTGCACTATTTATGTAACCGTATTGTTACGAACGAGGTGGCCTCAACTAAAAGCCTGATGGTTTCTAGAGGTCACCTCGCCTCACATTAAAATATTTATAAATACTGTACATGAAGTAAAAAGGCAAAATAAACAGAATGAATGAACCTACAAGGTTTTAAATGGCCTCGGTCCTAAGTACTTTGAAACTACGTTAGACACCAATTTAAGAGAATTCCAATATAAAATTTTAAACCTGATTATTTTCACTAATAAAAAACTTCACCGGTTCAAAATGGTAGAATCCCCTTTATGTGCCTTTTGCAATGCAGAGGAGGAATCCCTGGAGTATTTATTGTATTTTTGTGAGTCATCGAGTTTTTTTTGGAAAGAACTGTTATCTTGGATTGCAGTGGATGCCAATATCGTACTTAATGCATCACTGTTAGATATTCTTTTTGGGAAATTTGACCTTGAGAAAGATTTTCTTTTAGTGAATCATATTCTTTTGCTTGCTAAATATTTTATTTATAAGTGCAAGCTTTTAAAAGTTATCCCATCACTTTTAGTCTTCAAAGCTAAGTTAAAAGCAACCTATAAATTAGAATTATATATTGCAAAAGAGAAGGGAATATTACTAAATCATTATAAAAAGCGGGATAACTTTCTGTCTTGGCTGTCTTGATGCCTTGCATATTTATGTACACGTAACTTTTTTCTTTGTTGTTTGAGCCGCTTTTATTTGTATTTCATTCATAGCAGTCACACCGATACACAACAACAACGACACCAAAAATCACGTTTTGTATCTTGAATGTTGTAATCTTGACCCTAGGCACCTAATTTTTTACTTTAACGCAGTGCGGTAAATGAATGTTTTAAATGTAGCTTATTAATTTTTTTCCTCTTAGTTTTTGTAGTATTTTGTTTTTCGTTTCTTCACTTGTATTGTTATTTTTTTTTTGTACTGTATTGTAATTATGTCTTTTAAATGGCAAAAACCAAATAAAATTTTAAAAAAACAAAGTACTTGACCGATTTGCTAGTTTTACATCAACCAAATAGACGTCTTCGCTCAAACGCCACTGACAACCTGGGACTGTACAGGCCAGTGTTTAGGACAAAGAACTATGTTGGTGGACCTTTTAAGTCATCTTGTCCACTACACTTTGGAATGACCTTCCGTCATTGGGACCGGCAAAACAATATTGTAATTTAATATTAATACCCTTGGTATCTTCAGGTAATTGATTATGTCTTTTCATGGTCAGGTGCACTATTTTAATTGTTTGTGGTTAAAGTAAGTTAATAATTTGCATATGGCTGTTACAGTTGTAGGTCACAGCAGAGCTTCTATTATTGTATTGCACTGGACCGCGTAGTTCGGAAGCCGGTTAACTCTAACTCAGGATTAAAAGTTAACCGAAGTATTGATTTTTCTTGGATAAAATGCTTTTCACTGCTTATGTTTTTGATAGGTTGAGATTATTCAAAAAGAACACCAACGGACAAACTATATAAACAGAAAACCTCACCGAAGAGTTACAAAACTCAAATCAAAATTCTCGCTAATCCTGGGTTAGCTTAATCGGGCTTTGAACAACCCGGCCCTGGTTATTAATTAATAAATGTGCTATATTCATTAAAACCATTTGTATGGTCCCATACAATACTAATGTTATCAGTGAAAATGACCAAGAAGTATAAACAATTCAATCCGATCAATTAAGCACTCTCAATCAGTCAATTAAAATCAATCAATAATATGAGTTTAATTTTGACACTGGCAGGGTGTCCAAAACATGGTTGTTCAGAAAAATAGGAAAATAAGATACTCATGATTAAAAATTGGAAAAATAGAAACTTCCTATCAAAAAAAAATAGGAAAATCAATGCTACTTTGATGGACAAAGATAGTCTCCCTACACTCATGAGCTATCTCAATCCGTCACTTTGGTCGATCAATAGTGATACATGTACAAGTGTACATAAACCTGATTCTTCTTAGCTCTCATTGTGATAACAGTTTGTTTAACAATAGATTATAAATAGAAAAAAAAAATAATTGAAGGGCCATCGGGCAATCAATTGTAATATTGACATTGAATGCTTTCTTAGAAACAAGAGAAGTGATTCTACAATGAATTCATCAATTTGAATTCCCTGGTTTTAACAGTACTTAGCAACTGAACTACTCCAGCTTCACCTTGATAAGAAACTGTGCTTCAAAACTTTGACATCAAACCAGCAGATAATAATAAACACAACAAATCCTTATTAGAGGTTAAAAACAACAGTTCACCCTTATTTTGACTTTAAAGCGACAGTCCACTCATAATTATTTGACTTTAAGACAACAATTCACATTTAATATGGCTTAACAACGACAGCTCACCCTTTATTTGGCTTTAATTTTCTTTGAAGGAGAAGCATGCATGCCATTTAATTTACTAGCGCTTTTTCCGGTAGATGATCGTATCATATACATAAGTGAGCAACAGTTCAGCATAAGGACATGTATGGATACCTAATGCATTTTCAATGGGTTAATGCAGAAAATTATCTGTTGGGCTTAACATTACATAGTCACCTGAACTACATTTATATAACTAGGTGCGAAAAAAATCATTGAAAATATGGTTGAAACTGTTAAATTGTATTGTATTGTTTCACTTTCTCCCACGAACTGTCGGCTAAACACACCGTCTGAAGTTTGCCATTGAAAAAAAAACAACAACAACCAACATCGTTTCACTCATGTCCACTTCATGCTTGCCCGTCGGGCAACCTGTGATAAGAGGGCGCTAGCCCAAGAGATCGTTTCAGTAGTTCCGGGCTATCGAACAGCCTAATAATAATAATACATGTAGCTCATAAAGTGAGCCTTTTGGGTTTGGTTTTAAACTATTACATCAATGCAGATGATTTCAATCTTTCTAGTAGACAGTCAGGAGAGCACACTTTTGAGTGAAAGTGATGAAATATCATTTCATGAAAGATTATCGCAATTTATGTATATATATGCATGCTACTTTATCAGTTGCAGAAAGATAGCTTAAAAAATTTCAGGACTGAATTGAGTTCCAAGGCAACCCTCGACCACTGTAATTCTTCGAAGTGATCCACCAACTGAGCTGTTGATTGACTAAAGTCAGTTTCAGCTGGCACAAAAGCAAGACTCAGTCTAAACAAAACACCTTTAGTTAACAATTCTCATGATACTTTTAAAATTCTAATTACTTTTGTGGCATGGTCATGTTGTTCTCATACAAGAAATGTAGCTTTAAGATTTCTGATGCCACCCTTACTTGAGGTCCCATGGGGTTGGCAAGAAAAGAGTAATTTTCTCCCCTTCTAATTAATTTGTTTACTCGTGAGTTATTTCCTCACAGTTGTTTAAAGCCTGTGAATAGCAAATGACACAATATGTAATGCCTTCTCAGTCGTTTTGATTGCGTGACGTATCCCGTCATGCTTTAGTTTAGATACGGGACCTTTAGTTGACTTCTCCTAGTGCCTTTGTAGCTTCGCTGCCTGGTTTAGTTTTAGCTTCACCCGAAGCCACTTCACCCGAAGCCACTTATGAGTATGGTTCATTACAGTCTTTGACAGTCCTGAACCCGGATGATTTGTAAGCCTTCATCACAACATCGTTGCTGAATAAACGGATTGGATTGTTAGACGTATGACTCGTACTGCTGCGTTCTCGCGCCCCATTTCATACCGAAAGGCGAGCGCTACACAATATATAACTAAGTCACAAAGTTAAAGGATAAAACCCTTATTGACCCTTTCTTACAAATGGGAAAGAAAAAATAGCACGTACTACGGGCCATAATTAACAACTCTGTAAATATCAACATGTGCATGCATTATGTGCGGTTTTGTAAACATACTGAATAGAGTCATAGAGAAAGAGAGTCCCTTGGATCGATTTGACCAAAAAGCTACTATGTCAAAATATAACTCTGCAATGCGGAGCGACAAAACTGGAACTGAGAAAGATATAGACAAAGTACAACAAAGTCTATCTTGACCGCCAAAAAAAGGAAAACACTGCAGAAAAGTGCAAGAGAGACGCCACTGAATTCATTTCGACTGATGTAAACAAAAAGTGCAAAACAACACCGTGCGAGACCTCACAGAGTTCAAGATTAGGCACTGGATAAACTAACAAAAAAATAAACAAAGCGGTACTGACATTTATCGGAGAAAATGCATAAAAAAGACTGAACTGGAGCAGAATTCAATTCGATCGATGTAGGCTTAGATATAAAACTACTCTATGAAAATACTATGAACTTATTGACTGAGTGGGAAGCCGGACGGGAAAATGTTTGGCTCGAGGTCCGTACATCCTGACCGAGAGCCAAATAGTTCCCGTCCGGCCAGCGTAACTCAGTCAATAAGCATCTTATAATATGACCACTTGGTGTTGAAAATTTTAAAACTTGTCTGTTTGAACCTAATTAGGACGCGATTACATAACATCAGACGGCCGCGGGTGGAACAGCCACTAAAAAGGTTCTACAATAAAAACTTGCCATTTATTTCTTCGCGTCGAACAAGAAACTCAAAATTCATCGAAAAACACGACTCGTTTTCTCATTTATGCTTTTCAATGTAAGTCCACAATTACAATTCATGCTAACAGGATTGGCTAACCGGTTTAGAAAGCCAACAGAAAGTTGACACAAAGGTGTCAAAAATATGTTGCCAAATAGGATTCGCTGACCTCTGACTTTCCTCGACAATCTCTTTCATCAGTTTATGCGCCGATAATGGAAGAATAACTGACTAGAGTCCACCCGCATTGCTTAGCGATTCCTCTGATCCAAAACAACAACAGCTCATTTTTTTTAAACATACCAAGGAAACTGAATCGACAGAAACCTTTAAAAAAGATCCGCATTTGCGAACTTCTGTTGTCTGACCTTTTAATCTACTGCATATGACGCGTCACGCCTTCCGAAAGCAAACGAAGTGTTAGCAAAAGTCTCAAAATTAATTTAGGGCAGAGTTTCGATCATTATATGGTTGCAGTATGCTTTACACGACAGCAAAAAAAAAAAAATAAAACAGAACAAAATACAAAACAAAAAAAGAACATGAGAACTGAGGATACATTTCGTTTTTACTTGCAGCGTGACGTCTAAAGTAGAATTCTCTTGAGAAAATTCAACCGAAATTAAGTGGGAAAATTCAATCAAAATTAATAAGCTTAAATAGATTTGGCGTGCTTAAATATTCCTCAGTCCAGCTAGCTATTGCAAGTGAGTCATGGATTGCCAATTGCAAAAAGTCGAAACAAAGTGAAAACATTAGTAAAAAAAAAAAATTCGCTTTGGCAGGAAATATTTCTGACCGAACTTTTAATTGGAATTCTCGAGACCTATTGTACTCCGATTTGTTTGTAGATACCAATTTTAATTAAACTGTATATTGACAAAAGCACAAAAGACTATTGGAAACATGTTTCACTTCGGAAATAAACGGCCACCCTTTTGTAAAACAACCTGCTCTATGGGACATAGCAAATTCCACGGCCAGCATTTAAACCCTGACTTGCAAACGAAGTAAACAATGAAACTTAAAGTGCACCTAACCCCAAAATTTTTTTTTCGCTAAAACAAATCTAGACTTTATTTGAAGCATTTGGGCGAAGAAATTTTTGAATTTGGTTGAATCCTCAATTTTCTATGCCCTTTCAAAGTCGCGATTAAGTGTTTCACGACCGCGTTTTAGGGAGTCTGGGGCGGCGGTACCTGATGACGTCTACCCAGGAACCAAACACAATAGCGCCTCAGTCAACTCTCTGTATTTGCTCGAGAAAATAGAACGCAAAACTAATCGTTCCGATGTATTTTGGGACTAAAACGTCCAAGTTTTGTCTCAGAATCATTTCTTTTTCGTCACTGGAGTCAGAGTTAAGTTTCGATTCGGAGCACGTTCGACAACTGTGAACTCACTGCTTAGAGCTTTGAGAGCAATTTACAATATTTCAAGCGACGACGGGGAAGACGTCTTTGCGGACGAGCTGCTTGTATATTAGGAATGGAAAGCTAGATACGAAGTGGAGGAGCAGGCAAACGAAAAGCAGGAAAGAAAACTCAAGGACTGCTTTGGATGGTAATTTCGTCAACTAAACATAAGATTCCCACGCGTGTTTATAGCCCGTTTACATTTGTCCTTACCGAGAATGTATTTTGTCAAGGTTCTGTTAAATCCAGTTTGTGTTTTACTTTCAGTTGAATGCTTCATGTTTATAAGAGCGACGTACGTGTTGCAGTTTTCGAGATTTGATGACCTCCAAAACATTGGCTTCGATCGATTGAAAATCGTATTTTTTGGACCTGTATTTTTGAAGCTGCGGGAAGCAAGGCGGAAGGAAACATTTCATATAATTACCGATTTCACATTGTCACACGTTTTAAGTCGTAACTCCAAATAACCAATGTAAATTGTTCTCAAAGTTTGCAGTGAAATTCGTCGGATAAGCGAAAAGGATGTGTTCCCTAAGCGGTCCGCAGATAATGTTACGTGGTCATATTTTCGACGCTATTGCACAGAATCTTTGTCGCACTGCTGATTTCCAAACCTTCGAAAAACTCTGTGAGTCTAACAATTTTGTTATCATGTAATTCTAGAGGATTAATCTTCGACTTTCATCTAAATCGAAAGAGAAATAAGTGTTGGTTAGCGGCGTACAGTTGCGATCTATTTACATATCAGTATAACGTTTCTTGATCATGACCGGATCACACAACTTTGCCGGTTATGTTATAAATACTGCGGGATTGGAAGATATAGGTTGTAGGTAGTATTTCTACAAATTGCTGGTTAGCTTTAAGTAGAAAATTTATGAAAATAGCGTTCGAAAGTCTGCGGAACAAATTCCAGTGAGAGTTCTTCAATGGTTCTCACAGATTCAGTTCGCTTGTTTCGGTTCGACAAAATCAACCATCGTTTACGTCTTTATTGACCCATTAGCCGATCATCGTCAGTAAATTGTACAGTATATCTTTCTTTAAATCTGGAATATTGCTGCAACAGCCGATAGCACCTCTGGAAGGCGTTTCTGCGCACTTTTCGAATGTGTATTGCACCATCCTGAAGGAAATGAGAGGAAATGAGATACCCAACCTTCCTGGGTAGACGTCACAAAAGCCGCTGGACCCATTCTCCTCAAACTCGGTCGTGAAACAAAATGGCGGTGTTTTGGAGCTATTTTCGAGATTTCGTCGTGGCACAGAAAATCGAGGATTTAACGGAATTCAAAAATTTTTTCGCAGAACTATTTCAAATAATAAGTAGATTCGTTCTAGCGAAAAAAAAATTTTGGGGTTAGGTGCACTTTAAGATTTCTTTACCAAATTTAACCTGTATTGCCAGTCCTGAAACAACTTTTTGAACCGAATCTAAACTTCAAATGGTTGGTTTTTCCCTGTTTAAGAAAAAAATAGCGTGACTTAATTAAACAAGACACATTTCGGTGGAATTTAGTTTCCTTACCAAATATAAAATGATACAATTTCCTACTCATACTTTGAACAGTTCGGGTTTTTCAGGATATTTTCTTCAGTGCCTGCTAGGTTACAGAAAAGGCAACTATTTTAAGCATTAATTCAGTAAACGTCTCCTTTAGCGACCAGTTATCTTATATTAATTTTTGGAAGGCCGCGTAATAAAAAGTTTTTGACTTAATGTTTCTTCTCGGACTTTGTGAAATCAACATCTCGTCACAAATGTCTGGCATTTCAAAGCTGCTTCTGAATTATGTGTATTTTTACCCTCATAAGAGTCACTGTGACTTGAAACTCTTCTGAATGGATCCTTATTGAAGGCTACAAACATGGCTAAATACCTAATAGTAAAAAAGTTAGAGGAGACAAATTACTTCTTTCGGTGCTATTTAGGGGTTTAGACTTTATTGCATTGAATTACAACTAGCATCAACTGAAACAACAGAAAGGATTTTGCGCAGTCCCGCCACTCCTCTGAGTATTATTTTTTATCCTGTCTCATTCTCTTCACTTCTCCTCACTCCACACACTGGTTGTATCTTCAGGTACTTCTAGTTAAGTTTAAGCATCGGTTTCGTTATCTATTTTCCAATTTTCTAGCGAGAATTTTTGAAATGGTAGGTAAATGTCATCGCTTCTGCATGTATTGCGTGCCGTTTATTTACAATAATGCATAAATAACAGTGAAACGCTTCGTTCGAATTCTCCTCAATTGTCTTGTCTGTTGATCGTCCAAAACTTTTAATCACGGTTTGAATCATAATTCAAAAATTCATACTGCTCATCAATTTTGTGATTTTCAATATCTCACCAGTGTTCAGCAATCGAGAACGGTTAAACCTGTATGAGCGGAGACCTTCGGGAAATGAGCTATTTATGTAATTAGCTTCTATATATAAACGCGTTCTATTCAATGTAGGTCATTTCTCAGGTAATTACTTGCGTCAGAAATTCAAAGAATAGCTTGATATATACTTGATAGTACTTGTGTCAGAAATTCAAAGAATAGCTTACTTGACACGGTGCAAGCGACTGTAAAACGGCCTTGGTTAGCACGATGTTGGAAACCCCGGGGGGTGTGCCCTTGTGAGATAACTTTAAGAATTCCTAGGAATTCCTAGGAATTTCCTAAGAATTCCTAGGAAAAAATTCCTAGGAATTCCTAAGAATTCCTAGGAATTCCTAGGAATCAAAGGTGTGAATTTTCACGGTAATTCGGACTCGCAATTCCTAGGAATTCCTAGGAATTCCAAGTTTACATGGAGCTGACTTGGAATTCCTAGGAATTCCTAGGAATTCCAACTGAAATATACTCACCTTGGAAATTCCTTAAAATTCTCAAAAATTCCTAGGAATTTCTGAGAATAACTTGGAATTTGTAGGATTTTTTGAGAATAGGTTGGAATTTTTTGGAAAATCTGAGAAAAACTGGGAATTTTGTATCATTTGTAGGCCAGACAAAATTTTGATGATTAATGTCCAGCATTAAAATAGCAAATAAAGTCACTGATATCACATCAAACACTGGTTTTAAATCAATGGTTTATTACATTGGCTTTCATGAATTTAAACATAAGAATAATTATCCTGTTTCTTTTTCATTACATCAAGAGTAAAAAGTAAAACTGAAAACAGATGTGAAGGTCAAACTTTTACATGTTTGATAAAAAGAGAACTTTTTCAGATAATTTACTTACTTTTTTGGTTTACAAATCTAACAATTTTCCATACACAAGATTTTAGCTTAAATTATTGTTATTATGTGGAACAAATCTGGATTTTAATGAATGTAAGGAATCAATGATAAGAACAAAACTGAAACATTCCTTAAAATTAAAAAAAGGCTGAGTTTGGGCAAACTTAGCTGCTGTTCAGTTATTTCTGTTGATTCCACAGCTTCTTTTGTTGCCCTCTAATTAGGGTGTCAACAGCTAGCCTCTTCATGTTCATCTTTGTTGTATGACACCTAAAACAAAATTAAAAAAATACATTACATTGCGATATATATGAGGTACTGTAAGACTGAGATCCAAATATTTATGTGCTCACAGTTTAATACATGCAGCTAATTAAGACCTGACTGTAAGCTGGTTGAAATGTTAAAAGAGAAGACTTGATAATTGTGAAGGTGCTTGTATACTATTGATAAATATGTTACATAAATCTTGTGCCTACAGTAGATTAAATCAAGGTTTTCCTTCTTCTATAAGTGTATCAACAACTCTCGAATTGGAGGATACACTGTATATACATCACGGTTTTTAGCCAAATTTAGACTTTAGAAATATTAAAAAAGACACTTAAAACATTAAAGGAACATTTACACTGTAAATAATAGAGTAAACACAAAAGAATATACAGATGGACAAAAATTGAAGATCAACACGGATTGCCATACAGTCAGGCTGAAACACACAGGAGACATCAAACTCATGCACACTGTGGCTGCCTCGTTGGAGTTTTTGTCAAGAACTATGACTGGGATCAGAGAGAACTGCTATATTTATTTCGTTTGAACAAGTGAGGCGAGAGAAACGACTTGTTCCTCACAAATCAAATTGTTCAGGCACGCACTCTGGGCAACCTAAATTGTTTCAACTCTGCTTTAGCCAGAATTCATTTCATGCCATGACTGAGTGACCCACTCGTGTATGATTCGTGATGATAAAGTTCATTCAAAAGCTTTTGTCTAAATACAAGAATTTACGTTGTATAATATAAGGTTACTTGAATTCGATTACTCACCAAATAATTCTGTATACGGCTAATCTGCCCTTTGAATTTTTTCCCGTTGAAACATCCACAGGAAGACTTTCTTTTAGCTCCAAATCTTCGCCAAGAATAACTTGTTTCTCGTTAATGACACTCACGCTGTTTTCTTCTGATCACAGGACCGCAGCAAAAACCATTTTGATATAATTTTGGAAGTGAAATCTACTAAAACGCACGAGCGATCAACCGTTAACGCTGAATTCAAAGATGGGCGCCAAAAGCGAATGAATAACGCGATCTTTGTCACGTTCAGTCACCAGGATAGTCACGTGAAAATTCGCGTGCTGTGATTGGTTCAGTTGATCAGTTGAGGAGAGAATGGAAACTAGAGAAGAAGGAGAGAGAGACTGGCAACGAGGTTGCCGGACCGGTCGCTTTCGATGGCAAGTCTGTTTCCCTTTCCACGCTGTTTTGGTGGTCTTCTGAAAGATGGATCTTGTTTCAAAAGGAAATAACTACACAAGCTTTTTACGAAGAAATCAAGGAGGAAAATGGAACGTACTTTAACTGGTTGATCTGTTCTCGATGGTTGTCAAGATAACAAAGGATCGTGAGGCACTTAAATCAAGTTCACTGCAAAGGTAAGGAATCCAATTTTATAGGGATTTTCTGTTGTGATGAGCTATAATTGTAAATAAATCAAACTAAGCAATGCATTGTGTGCTCTTTAAAAACCCCAAAGGCCGAAATTCACCTAAAAGGTTTCAGATCGACCTGAGGAACCGAGATAAATTCTGCGAAATAAGCTTAAGCTTGTTGTATTAGTCCACCAAATCTGTTTTGAGAGCCCACGTGTTTCAACACCCAGTCAGCACAATGCAGCAAGTATAAATTTGCAATGCTTCTCATTTTTCCTTTGAATTATTTATAAGGATTAACATGATATGAGATCTATAGTCTTTTCAATACATCAAGATGTAGGTTTTTTTATTTGCATTGTCATTTATTTATGTCAGTTATTTATTTGTTTCCCACTGACTCATAATCTTTTTGATTCTTTTGATTTTGTTGTGTCATGAATTAAAGTGACCATGAGGACAAGGAAATGCAAGAAACATATTGATGATCCCACTATACCCATACCAAAATCTACAAGATTCGACCACATAAATTGCTTAAGGCAGTCTTCACAGGCCAGTTGACATCATCTCCCTCTCTTGCATCCCTTTTTCTTGGAGATCATTTCCAGCACCATTAACAGAAGACCTCAGAGTTTTCGGCTCACCTGAGTGAGATGGCTGTTGGCAAAAATGTTGTGGATGACTTTGATGGATTATGAAGTGAACCTTTATGCAAGAATTGAAGCTTCACAGAAGCATTTGATGAAACTGAGTTGCCTATACCTCAAAAGACTACAGAAATACCAATTGATGTAATACAAAACAACTCAGATATGTCCACAGACAGTGATTCAGGTAATGATGTTGAAGTTTCAGTTCCGACTCCTCTGAAGAAATTGAGAACTCTGACACTGATGGCCATTCACTGGACTCCCCTGATGAAAGTGAAACTAATGGTTCCCAAGAAAAAACATTAATTTTTCTACCAAAGAATATGCCTGTATGGTTATTCTGGCCTTAATTTCAAGACGTTGTATGACAATGAGAGGCTGCTAAAGATATCCTTGTTTTAATGAAACTACCGGTAATTTGTCCAGAGAATGTCACAGTACAGTTTTGCAAATGTACAGCAAGTGTGTGGAAACTGTGAGCTTTTCATTTATGACATCTGTGAGAGATGTCTTCTTCTTTTTCCTAAAGTCATAAAGGATCAAGTCAAAAATTGTTCAACAGTGGGCTGTGATGGGTATGTGTGTGAATCTACAATTATATTAAATATATACATGCATATATATACTTTTGGTTTTATTGAAATTGTAAATAATGTATATTCATTTATGCTGACAGAATTTTTTGCTTAATCTATTTATCAAATCTAAGAGCATCCATTTTTCTATCAGTTAAACTCTGGGTGTTTGATTTAAGGGTCCATACAGGCACATATACACTAACAAATCACGTTGGATCTAAAAAGCAATGTTATCAGTGCTATAGTTTTATGTTGAGTTGTCAGACTTAAACTGGAATTAATGTACATTTGTTTGGAAATAATTATCTTGGAGCTTGAGAACAATAAAAACGTATGGTACTCCTGAGAAATGATCGTGTTGATTTTTGCTAATTCACAGAAACTGATTCATGCACTGAGTTCATCTTTAATTTTGACATTTTGAGAAATTTATAGAAATTTCCAACAATATTTCATGTGTTTTAGCTATTCCCAAAAATTCCTAGATATTCCAAACACATTTTTTAAAACAGTCTGGGAAATAATAGGAGTTCCTAGGAATTCCCAATAATTCCCAGTCATACTTTTCACTATTCCCAAATATTCCCAGAAATTCCAAGGTCTTGGATTAAGCATAATTTGCATGGCTTGGAATAACTTGGAATTCCTAGGAATTCCCAATAATTCCCAGTCATACTTCCACTATTCCCAAATATTCCCAGAAATTCCAAGGTCTTGGATAAAGCATAATTTGCATGTCTTGGAATAACTTGGAATTCCTAGGAATTCTTAGGAATTCCTAGGAATTCTCAGACTACTGGGAATTTATTTCGCAGGGGTGGGGGACTCATATCAAAAGGTCAGGGACTCTCGTCGTCTCAGGTACAAATCAAGGATTCAGGTCTCACTTTGGGTGTTGATGACGAAACATCACCATTCTTAGCTGTCAAAGTATCCTCAAGGGTGCACTCGAAGAAATAAAGAAATAATAATAAAAGAAACGCTCTCATTTGTTTTCCGCTGATCTCTCGAGTATGCCAGTCGGGTCTACAAGCGCGCGCGGGATCCTTTCTTGAACAGTGGCTAGTAATCGAACCTATTCCGTTTTAAGTGGTATCTTTTAGGGTCTAATAAAGCTCGAGCAACGCCCACATTAGTCTTCTTTAGGAGTTAAATTCAAATTTTCCGACGAGCACACCTGACCTTCTTATATGGGAGTTCCCCCCAAGGTTCCAAATGTCTAACAGGAAGTGAAGGAGTGAAGGAGTGATGGAGTGAAATCGTCCCACCACTACAACTTGAGACTGTGAAGTTAAAAACTATTAATGCTGTTGGAAAGAGAATACTTCGGAATCTTATTATCAAGTTTCGCTTTATTTCTAACTTTAAAAGTCGTCGAACAGACTTTTCAACTGCAATTTTCGCCTGCAAGAACTTTTAGGAAAAACTAATAGTGACCCTTTTCAAAAACTGTATTAAATAATCTACAGCTTGATAGTAAAAAGTCCTTCATAAATGAGAAGTAATATACTTTTAAAGCCACCTGTAAAATTCCTCACTTTCTAATCACGTGAGCAATGACATCACAGTCCCAAGGTCAAACATATTTAGTAACACGCATGTTTTTGCACATTCCAGCGAAAGAAAAGATATTTCAAGGAAAGAAAGGTTCCAAGACCTAGTCTCCCACTTTTTTAGCTCATGCGAATAGCCCCCTTAATTGGTACACGGCAGAATTTCTAAATGCTCCATAGCAATGTGAAGTGCTTTCCAATTGTTCAGTGCCTTTCCTTACTAAGAGATAAAACGTACTTTGAGACATTGTCACGTGATTGATGACATCATTGCACCAAATTTGCAAAAAATATATTTTTCATGGCAAGTGCTCTTTTGTGTAATGTAGCAACCTCCTGGACTTCAAAACTTGCAAAGTTATTTTTAAATAACATGCCAATTTTTGAGCTACAAAGGATGCTGGGAAGGTTTTTATTATAACAGGAGCCATAATCGGGGACGGAGACCGTAAGTCTTGGGATCCGTGCGCACCTATGATATGGGATAATTTTTCTACTTTTAGAACAAATTGCGCCATCTTGACGTAATATATGCGCGCGGATCCACGGACATGTCGGGGGCTCTTGCGTGGATGTTGTCACGTTGCGTGATCAAATGGTGAGAGTTGCGAGATTCTCTTGCAGATTTTTCACAGCGATGGCAGGGAATAAGGCAAGGAATAAGATCAAGGGCTCTTATATGTCGTTTTATGCTCTGAGCTGATGGAAAAGGTGAGTTTTTCAGGGTCAAAAACAAGACTTTAATTTCGCGCCGTGAATGAATACTATCTGCTCGCGCTAGTTAAACGCGTAAGCTTTTGCGTTTGCTCTGTGAAGAAAAGTTATGAAAGAAAACTCTTTACTCTGGTATCGAGTTAATTTGAGAGTTTCCCAAACAATGTTTAATCATAACCAAAACCTGTTTCTGATAGTTTCTTATCGTTTCTGTTTGTTTGGCGAGTTTGCAAAAGTTTTTGAGTAGCTCATTTACATAGTGCAGCGCGTGCACTTTCAAGTCCGAGTCGGTGTTTTCAATTGTCAATCTTGAAAAAGATTTCTTTGGTTGTCTTTTGTGCTGAGATGCTGCAACAACTTTCCTCAACGCCAAAAGGCTACTAACATCATGTGTGTTTCTTTAACATAATGAAATTTTACACTGCGAAAATAAAATAGACAAGGAGTTTTGATGGCTCAACCAACAAAATCGAAATCGTTGCTCGAGTTGATTAAAGAAAGCATCATCATAACTTTGCCGATTATTTCTGCTGTATTCACATATTTTCAGCTAAGCTTTTAATAAGTTCTCACAAATTTATCAACCTTAAACATATTTAAAAACTAGAGATATTATCTGAGTTCGATGTACGTTTTCACACGAAAGTGCTGGAGTCCAATTTGTCATGTTTTACTGACTGTACAAAACACACATCGGCGGGTGCTCGATAGATTCGACAGTGTCTTACTTCTCGCAAACTGGAGCAGCTTACGACGAAAATACTGAAGTAAAATTCCAACAGACATGAACGTATTGAGTTGTGGGCCAAAAGCGTCGAACATCTCGGGAATTTCGGAAGCCATTTCCCCGCGCTACATCCGCAAATCCTCGCAGAATGTACGTGCGTGTGCCGCAGATGATGGCGCAATTTGTTATAAAAATAGAAAAACTGTCCCAGGGGCGGGGGAGAACACTCTGCGACGCCTGGCACTTTTTGTGTATCTGAATCATCCAACAAAAAATGACGTCGCATCCGGTAAAAAAGAGCGCTGAGTGGCAAAATCAAATTTGAATATGGCATAATCGTTCTCTCAGTAAGTAAAATGGCAATATTTTGCAATCGGCCGGATATTTTTAACGTTTTATTTGGCCACGATAAACAAAATTTTGTCTTCTTCCTCGTCATATCAGTTTGTTTGAAGGACAGGGTAATTATTTATTCAAAAACACGCTGTTTTGAAGGCGTGTTTTTTACGAAATGTCGCCATTTGTTCCTCGCTGAATTCCACAGGAGTCATCGTTTGTGTGAAAATTATGAATTCTAGGTAAATTGCACTCAATTCAAATATCCTATTCTCTTATGTAGGCATCACACTAAGAAAAATGCACAATGACAGGTTTCTAGACATTGGAGAACCTTATTAACAGAAGCGCATTTTTTAAAATTTACTGTTGCCAACACTCGAGAGTACTTGAGTGCTGTTAATCGTATCACTGCCAGAATAGACCCAAACACATCACGCGTTTTCCAGAACTTTCTTGCCGATCGACACTAACACAAACTCACATGTTTGTTCATGACTCAAACTGATGCCATAAAATATGTTACGATTGGTTAGGAACCTTAAACAAGATATGTTTTCCCTAAGCAATCCCTTAATTGATAAACGCTTCGTTACAGGCAGGCCGTGAACCCCTTTAAAAAAGCAAGAGGATTAGTTTTAACGGCGATTAAGTAATTTGGGCATGTCGTGGTTTTTTCTCATTTATAATCAAATTTATTTTTCCGTTTCAAGTGTTAAACGTCAGCAACGCTATGTAATCTTACACCAAGATATTTCAATCCCTAAGGGAATGAGAGAACACTAACAATACTGACAATTTTCAGTAATTCATCACTCTTTCAATATACAATATGCCATCTAAACAAATTGTTCGTAAACAGTAGTGAAATTTCATGCCCCTACACCTAGAAGTCTGGGAACAGGCAATAGCAACACAGGCTGGTGAATTTTACAGGCTGATGAACTCATGTCTAACAATGATGAGTGATGATGAAGCAAGGTGCAGTGAAACTGAAGAATCAGACTGTGAGTGACATTGATAGAGTCAGTGTCATGAGAGTGATGCTAGTGTCTGTGAACTTGGACCAGATCAGCAAAAAGGTTTCATCCTAGAAATTGACAGAGAGCAACAAGTTTGTGCTAAAAAACTGAAGAAGTTGGTTCAGACCAGTCTTGAAGCCAGCTTCATCAATACTTACAGTAGTAGTAGTAGTATACTTTATTTACCCCCGGATTGTAGAGTAGCTTTAATAGCTAATACTTGTCAAGAGTTCCTGACATGTGTATGTGGGAAGGCTCTCTGTAATGACCTATATGGGGAGCCTCAGCTCAAGATCAGTACCTTTTTCAGGCTTCAGGTATAAAATGATAGGGATTTCACAAGTTGAGGTGTATGAAAGGGTAGGAAAATCTGTTTGTTAGGGATTCCATTCTTCTGGTTCTAAAATGTTGTTGAAAAGCTCTCATTTACTCTCCTCAGCCAGAATGAAGAGATTCTATAGTATTGTTTATTAACCTCTTACCAAGGGAATAGAAAAGGGATGCAGTATTCTTAAATAGGTTTGTTAAAGGGGTACATTTACCCTTTTACAATGTAAGGTCGAGAAAAGAGGTGCCATTTCTATCAAAATGGTGCAAATGTATACAAAAGGGTAAGGGGTAATGGACCTTGAGATAAGGCCTTTCCATTCCAAACTTTGTAGAATACCCCCCCCCCCCCCCCCAAGCTGGTGTAACAAAGATGTCAAATTATTGTTTTGTGAAAAAAGGCAATTATTAAAAAACCAAACAGTGCCAAGAGATTAAGTGATTGTCAATGTAAGTTTCCATTTGTATTTTGAATTAAAATGGGTATAACATTATCCTCAAGTATACTTTGCAGCTTCACAGAAAGGCCCAAACTGATAATGAAAACATATGTTTTAACACTTAAAATTCTATTTTTGCCCCTTCCCTTGTACCTTGTGATCTTTGTAGGGAAATTCTGAAAAGGTCCCTACCCCCCCCACCCCTCCCCCCTCAAAAAATTCAAATTTTATATACAAATCACTTTTTTATCTTGAAAATGGTCTCAGAGACAACAAAACATTTTTATGGCTAGCTAAACTACTTATTAGGAAAATAAAAATGTTCAAGGAAAAAATGAACAGGAAGAAACAACAACAAATTAACTTTTTTTTTCAGAAGAGCTACTACTTGTATATTTTTTTAACTTACATGTAGGTCAACATAATTTGTTTTCACAATTTACCACAAAAGACAACACCACAGAAAGGAGAATTATAGTTGTGGCATCTGAGCTACATTTTTAAATGGAAACATTTCCCATAAAAAAATTCCAAAATATATTCTTACCAGTACAACAACATACCAAATTTATTTTGCAGAGAAGTTTACTTAATTAATAAAATTGATGTAGTGAAATTTTCTATTTAATTTTTGTACACCTGATCTTACAGAGTGTAACCTTTGGTTTAACTGGTTCACTTTACTATTAAGGAATAATTAAATAAATCACACCAGAGTGGCTTTGTATCTTTATTGTAATTCTCATTATCAGTAGAGAAATCACACTTGTACACTGTTCCACTGATACTCTTACGTGTATGTTAAACAAGGGAAAGCAGGTTGCATCATCTAAATCATAGCATTGTATGCCTGTGTGGGGTGTATATGCCAGGAAGTAACCACCTAAGAAAAGACAAATATAAATTATGTCATTGTTTCAATGACTCACCGTAAGTGGGTATTTGCTCATTTACCCCCTTAACAAACAAGATATATTAAAGTATAATTTTTACTTCCGCTTCAAACTTTTCAAACCTACAGTTTGTTTTCACTTTCAGAGAGGTTCTTAAATTCCCAAGCACACCACCCACCCCCTCAGTCCCGATTCCTACTCTCCCATAGCCAGGATCCCATTTCAACCCTCCAATAAATCAGTAATTTTTTTTCCAATGTTGGTCTGACTTAGATCTATCTCCACTCAGCCATGAAAGCAATGGTGGCAGATTTTCGTATATTTGTTGGTCTAGTTTACTATAATTGCTCTTAGATTCCCACCTCCCTTTTGACAGAATTAAATTCGATTAAAAAAATAAACTACAGTAGTTTAATCAAATTAATGCAGAGGCAAACATTGAACCAGAAAATTACTATAATTTTGGTATGAACGATACCAAAGTATAACTTACATAATTAATATCACACCTTTTCTGTTGTAATTTAAGACAGTGCAGCTACTAATAGATTGACCACAAAAACCTAAAAACATGACTTTAGAAACACAGGTAAGTAAGAATATTGCCAGTTTTGCTTTTGCTACCAACCACTCTGCTTTTAAAAAAAATACATGGAAGATAATGACAAAGCAATAACAAAACCAACCAACCAACCTCTGGCAATTCGATCAACACACCAAATTCCCCTCCAAAATTCCCTTCAACACCTTACAGTACATGTAAATGTCAGCAGCATAAATTCAACTCAATGATTTGGCATGCTACTATCATCAAATTTTTACCCCTTGATTCAGAATTTTTAGGAGTATCAAATAGAATTCCACTATAGATTACAAAAAGCGCTGTTTACCTTTGCAAATATCTGCATTAGTTCTAGAGATATTTAAGTTTAAAATGTGTAAAATATATGCAAATGAGAGGACTGATGATGTCATACACCAAACCCAATATTACATCAAGTGCAGACCATATATACAGCAGAGATCATTGAAACTTGGTAGCCTTATAGTTCTGCAGGCAACACATTAATATGGCTATAAACAAATATGTTCCCAATTGGCAACTCAATCTTTTCCAGTCCCCTCTAACCCAATTTCAATAATGCAGTGATTTTCAGCTTGAAAAACATTAATCAAGGCCATGACTTCGACCTTACTACTAGGCTTGCCATCAGTGTGACATATATACATTGATTAACTTATAAAGACATGATTGATCATTGCAACCATACACAACTTAAGCAAAGGTGAAATTATAGGCTGAAAAAAAAATTAGGTATGAACTGGGTTCCAACCCATGACCTCTGTGATACTGGTGCAATAACTTAGTTAAAGTTCTATGCTACAACATACCAAACTGCTAATTTATTATGAAGTGACACAGCTAAAGGAGAGTTGTCAAGGTATCAACTTTTTTGTGAATTCTAAAGGATCAATACAAGTCTTCTAAATTTAAATTCTTATACCTAACAAAAGACATACAGTAAGGCACTGCACTGTGTGCTCTCTCTACACACTCTTCCAGGCAGGATAGTAATACATATACATGTATTTTTTTTTTGGAATATACTGTTACTGCATGGTCATACAAGAGGTACTAGTTGTTGCTGAGTAGTCTTAAAATAAGTGTGACCTAAGTGTGACAAAATATAATGTATACTGAATCTGCACCAGTTCAGTACAATTTAATACTAAATTTTAATTAGCTGCAAAAAAAATTATTGTTAGCACTTGATATTACATGTACTTTGTGAAGGCTTCTGGAGGGGTTATACTTTTAAAAAGTACCTGGCGGCAAGTACTATTTTGATTTAATAAAGCAAGACTGTAGTAACTGCTAGGAAAATGTGTTTGGTACATCCCAGAAAAATTGGGTGGGGGTCAATGCTGCCCTCTTCACAAAAGTTAAACCCTTAACCTATTTATGACCATAACCTGCAATTTTCCGTACCCCCATTTATGACTGTTGCGACTGCTACAGTTGCCCTAAACATAAGTTTTGAAGGACTTAAATTTGTTGATGGTCTTATCGATAATGATGAAAATTGAGGTACCTTATTCTAAAAATCATACCACTTTAAAGACTAGAGGATAAAAGCCTTACCCTTGAGTATTTATGACCAAAACAGCTGAATAACCATACCCTTTGGGGCTGCACATAGCTATATATAGCACATAGAGGAGAGTTCCCCCCTCCTCCCACTGGAGCAGGAATCAAAATATTATTGCCTTGATGACATAATAAAGATAAAATCTCAAAATAATCAAGAGTTACATGTATGCATGGGACTTCACTATCAAAATGATGCCTGTTGCTTACTGTACATGTAAATTGTTCAGTTCCAGAAAATATCCATACTTCCCCCACAGAAGGGAATGTAATTTCCTGGGGGGTGGGGGGTTCTATAAGACCAAAAAATTTAAAGAAATGTATGAAGCTCAATCAGAATTTCCAGAGGGGTGGAGGGGGGGGGGGGACTCAGAAAAATTCCCTTCCGTGGGGGAGGTATGGATATTTTCTGGAACTACAGATCGCATAAATTACTCCTACAATGTGCCAGAATTCTGTTAATCTGGTCACCAACAGGCCACAAAAATCTGACTGTATAATTAATAAATAAGAAAATGACCGACTGAGCTTTTGTTTGAGCCAGAATAGAGTGGCCATAATAACGAGGTGGCTGTATTAATGGGGGTGGCTGTAAAGTGAGGTACATTCCACAGTAGTGATAAAGATGACACTCTCAAACACCAGTACCCATAAAGATTTTGGACAGTACATTTCGCATAATCAGTTGGAAGAGGAAGAGGGAAAATGGAAATAAAATAGAATGGCTCTTGTGTACCAGAGACAACCCTTTCCCCAAGTTACCCTGGCGGAGCTAACTTTTCACTTATTTCTTTGCAAAATTCAACCAACTGTTTACACGAGGATCATGAACCAGACTTGGGGGCAAGACAATTCAGGTGAGCAAGTTGACTTGCCTTGGCAGGTAAAGTAACCAAAAACTTTTCTTTGAGTATACGTAAACACTTTGGCTCGCCTACCTGGAACAACTCTCGGCATGGCGAGTGTCACGTAATGCCTAGATTTAAGACTTAAAGCAGCAATTTGTATCAAAGAAGAGAAAATTAACTCAGCAAAACCCACTGTGATCAAATTACTGAGGGAAACTTAAACAAAGAGGGATAGTTGCACATTTGATCATTTAATAAGAGTTACGAATAATCATGCAGGGTCAACTTTTACTCGGCCTACAGGGGCTACATTTTCACATACAAACACTTGATAAAGTTGCCTCAGGGGGAGGGTTATCTCGGGTACCCGAGACCATATAAATGGGACCTGTGTTGCCTCAAAGAACACCCCACGATTTTCAAAGGGGAAGGTCCTTAAACAGGACCTTACCTTAGGGCAGCTTCAATGGCAGATTCCCCCTGATGGCTTGGATTTGAATAATTGATTTAATTACTTTTAAAGAGGACTAGAACTTTAAAATCTTGCTCGAATTTCGATTCAGCGAGACATAAGCTTCCATGCCGTGAATCAAGTTTTTACTGGGCGTTTTAAAAGCACTCACCAAGAGAAAGAGACTGATGACCCCAAAGTACCAATATATATGTACTGTATCTTACTGAAAACAACAATCTTCAATGAGAGATGTGGGAATGTGGGATACCGACCTTCAGCATGCGATCCAGCTTGTCTCTTCTACCAATACACGTGAGCCAAGAGCAACAAAAGCTATGGTGACAGCGACTTTCGGAGCTAAACGGCTTCTGTTAATTATGTTCCCGTAGTACACAGTGCAAACTATGGCCAGCAATACTTCATCCAGGTTGTTGTTAACATTATAGGCTATTGCACGTATTGTTATCACCAGATCACGAACAACAAGAACCAAAAGTCGGAACAACACCAGTTTTGCAAATGTGTAAAATCCGCCCGACGATGACCGAAGGCTCTCCGTTATTTTGCTTCAAAACAATGATAAACTTTTCTCTTTTCCCGAAATTTTTGTTTAAAAAGTCGAAGTAATGTGTCTGCAACATCTCTCCATCCTCAATATAAAATGAAACGAAACTGATGGTTTACAAATAGAGGGAAATGGTGAGTAACCGAAACGCCATTTTCTCGCTTTGTGAAACGAGCCGCGAAGCGCAGTTTAAACCGGATGTGACGTCATTTTTTGTTGGACGATGCCTATACGAAAATTTCAGGAGTCTTCTGCCCCGCCCCTGGGACAGCCCCAATACTAGAAATGGCGCACGCATACGGTCTCCGTCCCCGAGTATGGCTCCTGATTATAATTATAATATTGTTTTCAATTATTATTATTACTATTACTATTACTATTACTATTACTATTACTATTACTATTACTATTACTATTACTATTACTATTACTATTACTATTACTATTACTATTACTATTACTATTACTATTACTATTACTATTACTATTACTATTACTATTACTATTACTATTACTATTACTATTACTATTACTATTACTATTACTATTACTATTACTATTACTATTACTATTACTATTACTATTACTATTACTATTACTATTACTATTACTATTACTATTACTATTACTATTACTATTACTATTACTATTACTATTACTATTACTATTACTATTACTATTACTATTACTATTACTATTACTATTACTATTACTATTACTATTACTATTACTATTACTATTACTATTACTATTACTATTACTATTACTATTACTATTACTATTACTATTACTATTACTATTACTATTACTATTACTATTACTATTACTATTACTATTACTATTACTATTACTATTACTATTACTATTACTATTACTATTACTATTACTATTACTATTACTATTACTATTACTATTACTATTGCTATTGCTATTATTATTAATAGCAATAATAGTAATATAATAATAATAGCCCCCGCCCAAGCTCCGCTCTTTTGGTACTATTCAAAACGGTAAACAAAATTAACAATCATCAAGTTGCAGGACGAGGGATAGTTTTTCGCTTCTTGTGAAAATGCAGCCAATTTTCATTGAAACTCCACCCAAAATGAGTGAGAATTTACCGTCTGGGAGAAGTGTAGATTATAAAGAAAACCGTTATGATTTGGACTATGAAAATCAGAAAAAAAAAAAAAACTAAGAGACCGGAGAGACGTGACAGAGAGGGTGGGAGAGCATAATCTCTGTGCTGGGCTATTCGGGAAAGTTCTGTTCGAAATGGGGACCTTTCTTTTGGGTGCGTATATTTCCAAGTTAATTGTTGGGTAGAGCTTTCCTCGACGATTTACAGCGGAAATTTAGCAGCGCTGAAAGTATAGAATTTGCTCAAAGAACTTAGATGTACTATTTTGTTTTGCGTTTAGTGTAAATTATGATTGCTTTGACCTTTAAGGTGAACGGCGAAAAAACTCTGTCGGAAAACATCGCAGATAATGGAGGTGTTCGAGTAGCTCTTGAGGTAAGAAGGGTATGTAAATTGAAATTTGTTAGTTGAGTTTATGATATGAGTTTTCAATGCACCGCTTCATTCCTAGAAATATGCCCCGAGATAGGGGTGATTGTGATTAAAAGAAAAATAATGAAAATCGAAGTTATTGAATTCTGATTAGTTAAAACTAGCAGGTCATCCGGGGGAAAACTCAAGAAACAAGAATAAGACAGCACGCTGAAGCACAGTGTAAATCCTCGGTTAAAACGCCCAAAATACGACAATGTAAATTACAGTTCGGTTATCGCGCCTCCTCATGTACACGCCATATTGATTTACAACCTCGTTCCCGGGGCCTATCATTTTCCCGCCCTCCCGGAGAGAGAGGAGTCTCTCCTCTCTCGCTCCGGGAGGGTGGGAAGTTGAGATACCCTGATTTAGTCTCTGTTCATGTAAGCAGCCGTGAATATGAGCCAAATTACTTCATATAATCGATCATGAAGCATTCTATCTCAGGGGGTAGGGGTCCCGCGCTATCTTTTGTGACCACTGCATGGGAAATGTGGAACATGACTGATTACATTGATTTCAAACTTCTAGCTCACGTTCTCGTGTCAGTATTCTCTGCAATTAATTTTTCCATAGGGTGGGTTTTGCCGACTGACCCCAGATGTTCGCGCACCTCTTGAAGTTTCGTCTACATAAAAATCGTTAAACTCGACGCATTTGATCGCAAATGTCATACCACACACCGTCTATCACACGGTTCTTTCGATTCACCTCTCTTTTGGAAACCATACAATTGTACACAGTGACTGAGTAGATCAGCCTTCCGTACTTGAGTTTTCACTCCAGCACCAGCCATTTGAACAAACCTGATTTAGGGATTTGTTGTAACTGGGACCGTGGCGTAGCGGGAACCAAAATGAGTAAGATGACTGACTGATCATCTCCCACCCTTCCTGTGCGATTTCCTTTTTTTCACGTTTTCCTATTCTCGCTCTTTTTTTTCCCACTCCTTTGGTCTGTAAGCAATAATCTGAAAACCGTACTTACTTGCTTTAAACTAGCGCTCAGAATATTTCATGTTTCCAACATATACTGTCTTCATCGACCCTTACTTTGCTTTAATTTCCTTGCGGATTTCAGTCACAATAAAGTACAAGGGAGTAGTTTTCAGGCTGAAAACTGCGGTAAACTACGGCACAGGAAAACGGCAAGCAAGCGCAGAGGTTTTGAGACTGTGGGAAAAAAAGCTAGATTTTAATATGTTGTTCTCCACGTTTTTGCAACTCAACAGTTGACATAGAAAATTGTTTGTACACGTATAAATTTAATTTCTCCCAGAGTAGATGCTTTGTTTGTACACACAGAAATTTATTTTCTGCCGGAGTGGCTACTTTACTGGGAGACACGAAAGCTCCGAGGGCCATGCACTTACTTACTGAATAGTAAAGTTGCTTCTCTTAACATTGTTCACTAATTCTCTACTCACAGGCATACCGGAAGTGGGTTAGGGAGCATTGGGAGGAGCCTAGGCTTCCTGGAATGATGCTGACAAATGAACAAGTGTTTTTCATTAGTTTTGCAAGGGTAAGTCAGAAAAACAATACAGTCTGTTATGAGAAATCTACGTGGCTATCAACACAGACAAAGTACTGGGAAGGGAGGATAACCAGCAGTAATTACACAGCTGTAGAGTGAGGTGTAAAGCTGAGAGGAGGGAAAGTCAGACAAGTAATATATCTTTTTTTACCTTAAAATGTTTCGAAAAGCGCCCTTTTTAACTTGGAAAATATTTGTTATTTTCCAAGTTGTTGTGGTGAAACGATTTCACTCCTTCACTCCTTCACTCCTTCACTCCTTCACTCCTTCACTCCTTCACTCCTTCACTCCCTCACTCCCTCACTCCTTCACTCCTTCACTCCTTCACTCCTTCACTCCTTCACTCCTTCACTCCTTCACTCCTTCACTCCTTCACTCCTTCACTCCTTCACTCCTTCACTCCTTCACTCCTTCACTCCTTCACTCCTTCACTCCTTCACTCCTTCACTCCTTCACTCCTTCACTCCTTCACTCCTTCACTCCTTCACTCCTTCACTCCTTCACTCCTTCACTCCTTCACTCCTTCACTCCCTCACTCCCTCACTCCTTCACTCCTTCACTCCCTCACTCCTTCACTCCTTCACTCCTTCACTCCTTCACTCCTTCACTCCTTCACTCCCTCACTCCCTCACTCCCTCACTCCTTCACTCCCTCACTCCCTCACTCCTTCACTCCTTCACTCCTTCACTCCCTCACTCCTTCACTCCTTCACTCCTTCACTCCTTCACTCCTTCACTCCTTCACTCCCTCACTCCTTCACTCCTTCACTCCTTCACTCCTTCACTCCTTCACTCCTTCACTCCTTCACTCCTTCACTCCTTCACTCCTTCACTCCTTCACTCCCTCACTCCTTCACTCCTCCACTCCTCCACTCCTTCACTCCTTCACTCCTCCACTCCTTCACTTCCCGTTAGACATTTGGAAACCCGGCGGGGGGGGGGGAACTCCCATATGAAAAGGCAAGGGATGCTCGTCGGAAAATTTGAATTTAGCTCCTAAGGGAGACTAATGTGGACGTTGCTTGAGCTTCATTAGACCCCTAAAAGATAGCACTTAAAACGGAATAGGTTCGATCACTAGGTACTGTTCAAGAAAGGATCCCGCGCGCACTTGCAGACCCGACTCGCGTACTCGAGAGATCAGCGGAAAACAAGCCTGAAAACATAAATTAAATTAGAGCGTTTCTTTTATTATCATTTCCTCGAGTGCACCCTAAAGGATACTTTGACAGCTAAAAATGGTGACGTTTCGTCATCAACACCGTAAGTGAGACCAGAATCCTTGATTTGTACCCGAGACGACGAGCATCCCCGACCTTTTCATATAGTCCCCCCGGGTTGCGAACATCAGCAGTCTAAGGCCGTTTTACAGTCGCTTGCAGCGTGTCATAGAAAACATGTACCGTGTTTCTATCAAGTTATTGAAACACGAGTGGAAGTTTGCGAGAACAAGAAATGCTGTGGGAACTCTAGCCGCAGGCGAGTGTTTCCACAGCTTTTTTCTGGTTCTCCTAAACTTTCGCGAGTGTTTCTATAACTTGATTAAACACGGCGAACATGTTTTCTATTTCTTTTAGAAAACACCGCGACGAAAAACAACTTGTTAACTTTGATTATCACAACGTAAATTCTCTTTGCTCGCGCCATCATTACGTCAACAGCTCGTGCTAGTTTTGTGTTTCTATCGAGTTACAGAAACACGATTTTTAACCGATCAGCGCGCGTATTTTCTTAGGACTTTTTTCTAATTAACAAATGGTAAACGCCATAGCGTGCACTATTGAGTTACGGATGCACGCGGGAGGTTGCTAAGCACGAAAGAAGCGTAAGAGTCGCACGAGACGATCGCCTCGTGCGACTGTTACGCTTCTTTCGTGCTTAGCAACCTCCCAAGTGCATCCATAACTCAATAGTGCACGCTATGGCGTTTACCATTTGTTTTATAACATAACATTGAGACGTTGGAACAACAGAAGTCCTTATATTGAGCTACATCACAAAAAAATGCTCGGGTAGTCTTACATGACAAGAGAAAACAAGCGCGCGAAAATTCACTCTTGACGACCGACTGCACACCAGTAACTCGATAAAGTTTCATCTTCAGACAACTGTGAAGACAGTTTCGCATTTCTGGCAGAAGGACGTCGGTCATTACTTTGGAAACAATGTCTGTCAAAATATTTGCTTTGTAAACATTAGCACACACGTCAGCAGCGTGCACCTATGGGCAAATAGTAGACGCTAAATTAACCAATCAGAGCGCGCGCTTTGCTTTAGTTATGTTATAATGTGAATTCGAAAGCAATCCATATGAACGAATGATTTAAGGCTCCAGACGATTTTTTTAACGCAAGAAACGGAAAGACAAACGCTTCCTTTCGGTAAATGGTTTCTTGACAGAAAAAGAACAAACAATGAAGAAGAAAAGGAAAAATAATAGAAAGTCACCACTAGGATACGAACTCCCAATATGTCTCGCATGGCGAGCCAGGGCTTATCACACTGTGCTACTTGTACATCAGTTCCCTAGTGCAGAAAATATTAATGATTTATTTACGGATCGCAGGCTCAACTGTAGCTCACTCTTGACCAAGCAAAATGATCTTGCCGTTTTTTCTACAGCACAAGAAAGACATGTACAGATACACGTAATGTAAAACGTGTAGGCAGGCCTGAGTAACAAACAGTTTCTTAACGTTGAACTTTTTTATTTTGCAAATATCACAACACACCCCTGATTGGAAAAAGGCTTTATGGGCTTGTTCGAAAGCTAGACTACCCTCACATCACAAGTAGTTCCTTAATGAGCGATGCCTCGTAACACCCTTTCATAACTTATTTTCCAGGTTCAGTGGCTCACAGCCACTTTGATTCCCAATAAGCGCCCCTTTCTAATGAGTGCTACCTATTGAGCTACCAATAAGCGAAATCTGCGATCTGATATCGAATTTCCCATTCAACACACTAACATGGAATAGATTTATAGAGCGTTTTCGCTCCGCAGCCACGCACATTTATGGCAAAAGAAACAGTTTACATAGGAAAATAGCTAATTAAAGCAAATTTAAGCTTTAATTTACTCAATATTATCGCATTTTCTTTTGTTTTCACTTGTATTTATATATTTATCTATTTACTTATTTACTTATTTGTTTTCCAAGTGGTTATTGCTGTTGTTGTCTATATAGTTATAAAACTTGTAATTTGTTATCTCATTCTGAAAATCAATAAAAACTATTTTTAAAAAAATTAAAAGAGTTCAACTCCCACAACATTGATTTCCTCAACATGGATATTTTGCTTCGACTGCGTCTCGTCAAAAATACAAAACATGTCGAAATCGTAACTTCGCCTGATATCCCTCTGAGTTTTAAAAAAAACGTCACATCGTAAAGTACGGTTAGGTATACAAATTGTGCTCGTAAAAGGCAAACTTTTTGCCCATAAAAAACGCGATCCGTAACCGTTTAAATTTGACCAAATTAGTACTATGTCTTAAGTTGTGAGGCTCGACCATACAATGTACCTTACCTTCTTTGGCTATCCAAACAGATCGGTAGATTACGAAAAAACACTTTTTTCTTCACAGTTACTTCATTTTACTTCACCAAGAGAAGATCCAGGTACTTACCTTCATCTTCTCTTGACTTCACTGATTTAAATTTATTTAGGACATTGTTACCTGCATCGGGATTATCGCATGTTACACTGCTCAAAACCGCTACTCAGTTATTCACCTCGAATAGGAACGCACTTTCCAACGATATGGTTTGTTTACCATCCCACAGAACTGGTGCAGTCATTACAACGATAGAGCTGCCCGCGCTGCTACGAAATACTATGACCACAGTCCTATGCCATGGAGGTACAGAAAAACGAATTGATTATAATTTTCTGTTTAAAAATATTTGAAGAAATGACAGTTCTTATAGAGTTGCAGGAACATGCTGGAGATAATGAATATCAAGAAGTAAAATATTTTATTAAAATATTTTATCGTTGGAAGGCAAACCGACCTATAATCCGTTTCGTTAGTCGTTCAATTTTATATTTTTTGCTATTATATTTTGCATTACTCAAAAGACCACTTCAATAGGGTTTTTGAGGTCAGTTGTCTGCATTATTATAAAACAAGACAGCTTTATGGGCCGCACTTGGGAAAAGTTGTTATCTTTGCCGGCTAAAACACCAAAAAAATTTGAAACCGCAACGGGAAAGGAAAACTTTTAGACAGAAACGGAGGGTCGCACTAGTGGGAGATAATTGTCAGTACCAAATTTCATATTTATTTGCTTGCCGATGTCATCCCAAGCTCTGCGGGTTTGACTGCTGTTGATGCGATCGAAATTCTCAGCCCACAGTAGCATTTTTTCTTCGTCATCTGGCCATCTTTCATAAGATCGTTTTCCAGTATCTACGGGTTCAGCATCAGGAGACGATTGGGAAGACGAAGATGGCGACGCTTGTGAAGCGCTTGCTTGCATGGACCTGGCCGGTAGAGTGCTTTCCTGCGCAATGCTCGCCTGTGAAATGCTCCGTTGTGTTCCCCTTCCAGTCATATCATGGAAGACGGGAGCATACTGCAGGTATTCCATGCTATCACCGCAAAAACCTTGAAAACCTTGAAATTGTGCGGGATTATAATAATAGTCACGTCCGTTCATGATGAAAGACCGCGAACTAGAACTGAACTTCCCGCGCGTATCGTTTTTCATGTTACGCTGACAAGACACCGCGGAAATACGTTTTTTGGGGCGCGATACAGTATTTTGCTGGTCAGCAGTACACCTTAACAAAACTACAAAATGCCTGCAACTTTTACATTGTTATCGCAGCGAGTCTTGTCGACAGTGAAAAAGATACAAAACTTAGAGCGCACACTTTAAACTTAGCTTTTAAACTCCGCATACTATGGCAAGCCATTTGTAGCAAAATTCAATCCTTGCAATATATGTTTAATCCTTTAAATAATGGTTTCCTTTAAACACAAAAAAAGGCATTCAATCCAATGGCAAAGAAAATTTTTGGTTCAATTCAATCTTTTAATTTTCATGATTCAATCCAATACCTGGAATATTGATTCAATCCAATACCTGGAATATTGATTCAATCCAATACCTGAAATATTGATTCAATCCAATTCCTCGAATATTGATTCAATCCAATACCTCGAATATTGATGCAATCCAATACCTCGAATATTGATGCAATCCAATACCTCGAATAATGATTCAATCCAATACCTCGAATAATGATTCAATCCAATACCTCGAATATTGATGCAATCCACATCGAATATTGATGCAATCTTCCTGGGCCGAGCGCGGCCAACAGGAACGAGAGTAACTGAGCACTAGAGAGCACTGAAAACATGGCGGGCGAAGGAGAACTAGATTTAGAAGTCGAGTTTCCTAAGTTTCTTGCAGACGTCTTGGATAAAACGGAAATAATTTTTGAGAATTTTGACTCAGAAGTTGCAGAAGCGCACGCCGAAGTCTGCTTAGGTAAATGAGGCATTGCTACAACCAAGACACAAGGGACACGGAGAATTTAGATCCCATTACTGTCGCTTTTGTAGATGTAAGTTAACCAATTTTTATGTGACAAACATATTTGTTTATTAAAAGCTAGCTTTTTGCTAGCTTTTTGTGACAAATAACATAAACTGTCGCAAATTGTGCTCCCACATTGGTCTTTGGTATTGTGCATATTTCTGCTGTCCAATCATTACTGGCACACTAAACTTTGAACTGTAAACAAAATTTTTGCTGTGCTATGTACACAGTCAAACATTTTTCTCACAAAAACTGTTTGTGTAAACCTGGCTTTACGTTATTTTTGAAATAAGAACCTTACATTTTACAAGACAGCAATCATTGAACATTGGGATGTGTTTTAAGTTTTTCAATGTTGCTGTTTCATGTTTTGCATTATTTAACCCACCTGTGGTACTTCTTTCCTAAAAACGATGTTTTTCTTGATATTCTATGACAAACATTGCACCAATTTGTTGTGAATATTATCGGGTACCCAGGGCTCAAGGCTAACACTACTGTCAACTAGCCACACATTTCAGTTTTGAATAGTAGATTTTGCACTTTCACTAGCCATTGTGGCAATCATGATGGAATGGAGTACTGGTCTACTGGATGAAAACAAAATTGAGAGTTATCCTGACAAAGTAAAACTGAAGAGGATAGAAACTAATGAAAACAGGGAAACTATGAGTGGATTTCATGGAAATAATTGCCTCAATAAGCATATAAATATTTAACTATTAAATGGAGATAAAAGAAAATGGTACCACTGATAGAAGTACATCAGAGATTGAACATAAGCATATTCAAGAAAAGCAGGATTCGTGTTTGTGGGAGTGAAATTTTCTTAGTGATTATTATTAACACTTTAGATGCAACAAGATATGTCCAAGATTGACCACTCTTATAAAAAAGTCAGTGAAACTGTGTATTAAACAGGCTGGCTGGTGCAAAGTTAGTTTTGGCTAGTGACATGAGACCTGTTAGTGGCCATTACGCCATTGCACCAAGAATTTAGTCTTGTGTCCTGGGTACTTTTGAAAATAAGATAACAAATTAACCTTGCAACATTTTAACATCTGTTTTGATAAGCACCTGTAAAATCTACAAAGCAGAGTAGTGCACATGGCAGTTATAAAATGCCCTGATTTCTCTTCAGTTTAGTTGTGTTGCTAGACCTTAGGCATCCTGTAATTCCTGAAAGCAGTTTCTGAGTTTTGTATATCAATGAAAAGAAAGATGAGAAAATAATTTACTTGATACAGGGTGAGGTTTTTTGTTGTGAATTGAGTTGCAAAAATACTTTAGTGGCACCATAATCTCCTTTACCCAGCCCACACACATGTAGTATTATGCAACTGTCAGTTGCCCAAGTTTAACTGTCACAAGTTCTAGAGCCTCTTGGAAGATGTCTACTCCCATTTGACTTGATTCTTTTAAGGGATCTAGCCTTTCCAATACAAATGACTGCACTGAATCATGTCCAGGTCAATTCCTTCCACTACAACATTGTTATCACTGTCCAATGGAGTTGGACCATCAGGATCATCACCATAGTATTCAAAATCATATGACTTTCCATTTGAAAGGGGGTTTTCAGGCTGCATCATATGATAAGCCACATTTGGTATGACAACCAGTTTTTTTTTCTGTTCTTACATTTTGGTGGTTGAAAGCTTCAGTGAACTGGCAAAGAGCTTGGTTTATCCTTGGTTGAAAAACTAAGTTTAAGGTGAAAAGATGCACTGAATTATCAGTCTCCAGGATGCCTCACAATTCAATACTATAAAAAGTGTAAAAGTACAAGTGGGAAGCACAACGGGAAACATCCCACAATCTTTCAGTTCGTTGGTTGTGTTGATGGCCCAGCAGTGAAGCTGCGCCTCTCCTTTCTTCTAACCTGCACCATTGTATCACACACACCAACGCTTTCAACACCATGATATACTCGTACCCTCAGAGGCCAAAATTCTCCGTCTCTCTTAACGGCATCCAGAAACAATTCAAGAACTGGTTCTGCTTTATTGTTTGCACTACATTTCAAAAACGTTATTCTCCGAGAAAATCCATCTATACAGCCGTGAATTAGTATTTTCCATCAGATCAGAGAGTGATGTCCATCCAGATGCCAAAGCAAATTTACGCACCCTATCTCAAGACAGTATTTTGGGGATCTAATTTTGTTAACCTTTCTCTTATTCTTCTCCGTTGAACCCGTAACCCAATGGACTTAAAGAAACCTGCAATGAAGTTATATCCAGTAGCACTCCCATGGTTAGAAATGTACTCTTGACTGATTTCGGTTCCTTATCAGGTAAGCTGTCGAAACCCCTCATATCTTCTAAGCCATAACGCCCGGGGGGGGGGGGGGCACTGCCATATATGGGCTATATAGGTATGTGCCGCTGTGAAGGGTATGGTTTTCAAGCAGTTTACTCTAGGATAGGGTATATAAATCAGAGCATTTAGGTCTAGAATAGGGTATAATTTTTCACAAAACTGACTAGTTGGTTGAAGATTTTATCTAGACTAAGGAAACCAGGAATTGCCACTCAAAAATATAATAAAATCAAATCGGCAAGTTTAAATTTACGCAAATCAGCCTCAACAGTGTCGATAGATGGGGGGATTTGGGGAGTTCACTCTAGTATAGGGTAACAAAATTCAGCTGAACTACAATCATGGACGAAAGTCTTGGGACAAATTTGCACTTCTGGCGCTTTTGCTAACACGCCAGGCACGAATACAACTTCACCTGCCTAACCTCGCCCCCCCCACCCCCCATACAATGTTGAAAACTAGTACGTGCAATTTCACTTGATTTTCAACATTGTGTTGGGGGGGAGGGGGGAACAGCAACCCATTTATAAAGGATATAGCAGCGTTTTCTTCATACTTCAGTTCTAAAACACAGATAATCCGTTACATTACATAAGTGTCCCAAGGACTTTAGTCCACGATTGTAGCTCTGGTATACGCTAAGGGTTCCTGGGTCCCAGCAGCACATCCCCTCCCAGAAATTCCCAAAGTACCCCCCCGGGCCATACCGTCTGTCACTCTTCTGTGAATTGTCCATCTCGAAACTCCAATCATCTCTGTTATCGTTGTCCAGATGAATCCTAGTCCTCAAAGTTTCTCAAGCACCTCAACAGAAATTTTAAGAAATGGTCTTCCATGCTTTCCTCTTTTTTCGCTTTCCATCGTAATGGATTCCGCAGTAAAAATTGACGGAGTAATAGCTCTGCGACGCAACACACTGAACACATCTACAAAAGCAACAGTAATGGAATCTAAATTCTCCGTGTCCCTTGTGTTTCGGTTGTAGCGATGCCTCATTTACCTAAGCAGACTAATGGTTTGATCAAGAACTTCGGCGTGCGCTTCTGCAACTTCTGAGTCAAAATTCTCAAAAATTATTTCCGTTTTATCCAAGACATCTGCAACAAGCTTAGGAAACTCGACTTCTAAATCTACTTCTCCTTCGCCCGCCATGTTTTCAGTGCTCTCTAGCGCTCAGTCACTCTCGTTCCTGTTGGCCGCGCTCGGCCCAGGAAGATTGCATCAATATTCAATGTGGATTGCATCAATATTCGAGGTATTGGATTGAATCATTATTCGAGGTATTGGATTGAATCAATATTCGAGGTATTGGATTGCATCAATATTCGAGGTATTGGATTGCATCAATATTCGAGGTATTGGATTGAATCAATATTTCAGGTATTGGATTGAATCAATATTCCAGGTATTGGATTGAATCAATATTCCAGGTATTGGATTGAATCAATATTCCAGGTGCTGGATTGAATCATGAAAATTAAAAGATTGAATTGAACCAAAAATTTTCTTTGCCATTGGATTGAATGCCTTTTTTTGTGTTTAAATGAAACCATTATTTAAAGGATTAAACATATATTGCAAGGATTGAATTTTGCTACAAACGGCTTGCCATACATACTCCGCTCATTTGTTGGATAGTTCTCAGTTAATATTATATATTGTGCCAAAGCCAAACTGAACTTGCACACGGTGTGAAATTGTTGTTGTTTCGTGAAAGTTCATGCTCGCAAGCGGCGAGCCAGTGGCAATTTACGTTACGATGTGCGCTAAGGCTAAAACTAAGCAGCTTTTGTGTTGCTGTAGCGGTGTTCTGAGGACATCAACTTCTCAAGTTTGTTGAATTGATGGGCTTGAACCGTGTGAATGGGTATGTCAACGGCATTTCGATCAAATTCGTCAGGAAGACAAGCTCGTGTTCGTCCACTTGTTCGATTGGGGGCACTCGCGTAAGTAAACACGGTCATCCTGTCTCCACTCGGTATCACCGAATTATGGACCAAGTTGGCCGAAATCGAAGCAGTGCTTCGTATAAATCTTGGACACGTTGGTGTAACAAGTGTAGGACTGAATCCCTAAAAGGGTTCAAAATCTGGCCTCAACTCGGGGAAGAATTCACCGAGGTATATACTGTACTTCAGTAAGCTTGAGGCTGGCGAAAATAAAATTTTAAATTTTCATGTTTATTATTGCTTCTTTGTTTCTTGTTGCAGTTCTGTATTTTGCTTTTAGCGCCTATAAAGTGTGAAAATTATTTTAAACTAGTTGCATAGCTATTAGAGTTTAGAAAAAAAGCTATTTAGCTATTAGAAAAAAACACAAGAAGTACATGACATCTGATTATCTTAAGATGGCAGAAGACATGGAATACAAAGCTGTTAAAAGGGTAATTAAAAATACATGCATATGTTATTGCAAGACAATAAAAATACCATAAAATCTGGGTAATAACAACTTCCAATTAAAACTCAATAAATTAATTTCATTTTTAGTTATAAATAGGCTATCTCCCCCTGTATTCACACAGCAATCTTCTGATTGTAAGGCCACCCAGATAATTTCTGACCACATTACCCTAGAGCCTGAGACTCTGTATAACTTTCTAAGATTAATATTTGTTTACATATTACTATTATCTGGATTTCCTAATAGAAAACTTCTTCTATTGTACATTTTTTTTCTGTTTTGGCTCAGCAAAAATCCTTTTAGATACTGTCCATGGATGATTTCCACAACATCAATGCTGTAAAAACACCAACTAAGAGAACAGTGACCAATGCTCTCCATATGGCAACTGCTCTCCTGAACATTCAGCCATCTGTTGATGGTGGGGAGAGGCAGGGGGCAAGAGCCCGGGAGAATATGGGGCAGGAGCCCGGGAGAATAGGGGGCAGGAATCCAGAGAGAAATGCAAAATGCTAATTTTTGTCATTCATTAAGGCTTCAAATACTTTCAAAAACAAGAACTGAAAATGTTACTTGACTTTCATTTAGTGTCTTTAGAGACTTCTAGGCCGACGGGCAAAGAAAAATTCACCCCTGGGCTCAAAATGAGGCCCAAAATGAAACCCTTTGACAGTGGTTACATCATAGGTCATTCACTTGAAAGACATGGGTAAGAGTAGCAAGGCTGAAAACAAAGGAAAAGGAAATGCCCAAGGGGTGTGCAGCTAACTGACTAAGACGTGTTTTGAGTCTCTTAATTTACAGGGGACAGGAGCAGGACAAACAAGGGTGGGAGTCAAGAGATAGAGGTATGGGAAGTGGGAGAACAGGGTATGGGAAGTGGGAGGTTCTGACTCCGCTGTCTCTTCCCCCACTTGATGCAGTACCTTGTCCCTAAGTAAAAGGTAAAGTCTGCGTAGAGCCAAGTGGCCCATCAGGCCAGGCTTATCTCGGGTTCTGTAGCATGAACTGACTAGGAGTATTTCTACTACCCCCTGCCGGATAGGATGCTAGTCGATCACAGGGTTACCCCCAGCATTATATTCACCAGTACCCATATGTACACCTTTGTGGAGAGAGGCACCGTGAGAGTAAAAGAGTCTTGCCCAAAAACACAACACAATGTCCTTGACAAGGGCTCAAACACGGACCGCTCGATCCATTGCTGAGCGCACTAACCACAAGGCCACCGCACCTCCCACCTTGTCCCTTAGGCCTAACCTTAACCCTAAACCTAAAAAAAGGAGTCTGTACATTTCAGTCAAGTTTATCTCTTTTATCACTTGTGTATTTGAGACAATTTCTAATTACCTCGCTTTCTGCCATTCAGTTTACAGTACCAAAGCCTGATTTTAAGTGATTCGCAACTACTGACGGAACTTGTTTTTGCAACTTACAACTTCAGACTTTGCACAAAATTTCTCACTGGAGAAAAGCAATGTTGTAGAACTTAAGTGATGAACTAAATGTAATAAATATTAATTTGTAAGAAATGTATCTGTTCTTTAATACATGCTTTTGTGTCTAGTATCTGAGTTGGATGTAGCGAAGATATATTACCAATGGTTTGTAGACGACAGTAAGCCAATTCAGAGACACAGTGGCATAAACAAACCCACTTGTTAGCCAAATATCACAGGAAAAAAAATAAATACATATTATATAATTTATTGCCATCAGGTGCTATAATGTCTTGTAATAAAGTGGTTACAAGTTAAGTAAGAATCTTACAGAAGGGAGGATGATACAATATTATGACTAAGGGGATCATAATTAATTTCATATTGATTCAAAGCACGTAATATGTACATGTCTGATTCATTAAGCACATACAATGTAAAAATTATTTTGTAGTAATTGAGCAAAGCTCATCTGAATTAAATTAAATGAAAGGAAAAACAACAACAGTCAATTATTTATATCAGTTTATACGCTGCACATGTAAGATAGGGAAATAGAAATCGAAAAGCTTCAAATGACTGAGTAAACAAAATAAACTAGTGGGTTTCATTGAAGAGTTGATTACTGCCTCTCTGAAATGTTGAATGTCTTTTCAGCATCAAAAGATGTGAAACTTGACCACATCCCATAAGTGGAAGCGGTTTCGTGTAAACAAATTCAGGTGTTTGGGCATTTTAAAATATTTAGTTACCTGTGCATACATGTACAAGGAAACGGTCTTGAAAATTTCCATGTACTATCAACATGTAATCGATGTAAACAAAAAAGACCTCAAGCGAGGAAAAATTGTCTATGAACCGAACATATTGCGCGGTCTTGAATGTTTTTCAGTATTTCCAGCGTTCGCTGCGGCCAACAAATCACAGTATTTTCGATTTCTACTCCCTTCGCAAACGCCAACATTATATATAAATGTAGGCTTAAACAATCTTTAATGATAGAAATATCTTGTGAATGAAATGAACAAATGTTTTATTCTGACAGCAAACGGCAGGTACAAAAAAATTATTTCACCTGTTCCAAAAGGCGCAGAAAGTCAGAAAGGTGATAGAAACGCCAAACAAGCCAGTCTTTAAAGACAAATTCTTATCAAAGTTTCTTTGACGCGTTGCGAAATATAATCTAAATGAACAAGCACCACATGTCGGCGCAAAGTGAGTGTGAATAAAACGGTCCCGACTTACATGTACCTTAACCACTTCATGCAAATTACACTTTTAATCCAACTAGTCTTCAAAATCCTTGCAAAAGCTTCATACAGAACCAATCTTCTGCTTTGCTGGATACCCATCGTTGTTTTCGACAATTCTGAGGCGAGGGCGACTGAAGCAACACGACCAGGCTCGAGTCAGCAAACTACACATTACTCCACACAAAATGACTCCCCTGTACCCCTATTCATTACCGGAACATTGTTTGAGTATTAAAAACCCATTTCAGGACGTCAGACTCACCAATAACGAGAAGTATCAAGGATATTTTCGACCTTAAAACGAACCAAAATACTGATCTCGGTAAACTGATCGATCGAAGGACAGCACAGCCTGATGGTGATGACCACTGACCAGTTACGGTGACGTCAAAAAACGTATTTCCGCGGTGTCCGCTGACAAGCGTTCACAGTTACCGCTGTGATTCCCATTGTTTGGCTCGACTTTTCGAAAATCTACCTGCACCACCCTAACACTACGGCGTCTTTGATGTTTTGCCGATTCGCAAAGTTTTTGCCAAAGCGGAAAACCTGCGGTCGTACTAGGCAAAGGCCCGCGATGACAGATTTCCACCGCAAAGTAAACAAATTCTGGCAAAGATTTCCCAAGTGCGACCCACCAACGGAACAAGTAAACTACTTCGGCATGATCTGTACAAGCTCCCTGTGACGAAGCTTTCGTCCGCAATCAATCACGGGACGTTTGTGTACTCAGTCTGCTTCACGGGAGAACACTCAGTTTAGCCCGGTACACAGCCTTGTGTACCGTATTACGTTTTAAAAACCGTTTGAATGGATCAGTGTTATGAAGAGCTTCTGCCTGAGAGACCAGGGCTTGGAAATGAAGGTCGGCTAATTTCACTTAAAATTGATACAAAAAGTCGTTATGTTGACTTATGAATATGCTAAAGTTTCAGCTTCAACGACCTTTCCTTAGCCGAATTCTGGATATCAGCCCCTCAGGGGTCCCCGAGGGTGATTTTCAGTGCAATTCTGGGAATTTTTCAATCTCTCTTTTACGGAAGGTACGTTTTTTCTTGGGGGGGAGGGCTGGGGCCTCAGAGGGGGGGGGGGTCATCTGTGAAAGTAAACACCAAAAGGGGAGGGTCCTACCTCTTTGTAAGCTATTCAAGGGGAGGGTCACGCATCTTTTCCACATTTTTTTAATGAGGGGTTTTGTGATGTTGTTTTCCATTTTTCTTACAGATTAAGTTTTTCTTTTCACCTACTTTGATTTAATTTGGTGTTTTATTATAGGTTCTAGGATACATTTCTACATGTATATTATGCCATGGCACATTGTTTTCACGGAGGACTCGTGTCCTTTTCCGTCCGTATCGAGACGTACTAGACTCAGGTATCGTTTCTTCAGTTGCTTGCTCCTGTTGACTATCCGCTGCCTGATCTCCTGAGTCATTTAGTTCTGAAGAGTTACTACTAGATCCAACAATGCGCTCCACTCTGTCACTATCACTATTAGACTCTGAATTTGAGTCAGAGGTTGCCTGAATGTTGTTCTGACTGTCCTGCACAATAGAAGTCAAAATCTTACTATACCCATGCTACTGATCGTGGTTGAGAACGCGCGATGATGGTACAAGAAGATTTGCATAATACTTTTATAGAGGGGAAATTGAGCTAGATCACGCAGAGCCTCTCTGGAAAGTGAGATTTATCATGTGATATACGCTGGTTTAATAATTTAATATTTTATCTCTGGTGTAATATTTAAAATGACCAGCCAGGGTGAATCACGAGCACTGTTCTCAAAGTAGGTGGCCATGACAAGCGAGATGATATTTGTCTTTATGTTTTTAATGATGTTTCAATCATGTGCGAGAAGTTTCCTTTTCCAACAGAAGCCTGCCTGCCTTTAACAAAATTCGGAAATGTAGGAAATATTTTTTTTTGCGAGTCAGATTTCGCGTGCTATAAAACAAACAAATCTTTTTATTAAAATAACCAACAGCAATGCTGACTAGTCGAAGAAGGAAGCCCGTGTATTTTGCCTTCGATATTTTGTGTTCAAAACTTTAATGATACTCAAAGTTTAAACTTCCATATTTAAACTTCAGTTGTAAAACGTAGATATCCCACACTGATTATTCACATTTTCTTGTTTCAGCTCGCACACATTCAGTATCGAGATATTTATATTCAACTGAACATTTTGCGTTCACAAGCGAAATGTTCTGAGGTTTCTAGTCGGTATGGAACATACCATGTAGTAGTGAGGGGAGGGTCGCACCTTTGTCAGTCACGTAAAGGTGGGGGGTCAGGAGTTTTTTTATCAAAATGCAAGGAAGGGCCAACGCTTTGTTTGGAAAAACTACCAAAATTTCCCAACCCTCCCCCCCCCCCCCCAAGAAAAAACGTACCTTCCCTTAGCAACGTATAATTGATTTCAGACAAAACAAAAGCATTCTTGTAATGCCTCATCCTTAGGTTTCTGTGGGTAAAGACATTAGCTCACGGGAATTTTTCGCTTGTATGTGGCTGTTTTCACAACTTGGTCCTATTTGAAGCATATGGTAAGCAACCGGAAATCGCTTGTTTTTCAGATCGCATATTTCCCATGTCAATGTTTTATATCGTGAAGTCTTAGTTTTATATCGTGAAGTCTCGTAGACTAACCAGGCCACTTCTGCAAAGTGCAGCCCTTAGTTTAGTAATATCAAGAAAGGTTGAGGCTTTTTTTACCAAGAAAAAACTTAGGAAAAGATGACTAACCAGGCCACTTCTGGTAAAAGTTTCAACAAAGCGTTTCTGTAAAAATCAGCCATTTCATTTCAATTAATACTTTTTTTTCTTCTAAGTTATGATTTAAAGACTCTGAAGTTAATTGTAACCGAAAAGACTTGCTGTTAATTATAAATTTATTAATTAAAATTTAATTATATTGACATAAAACATGGGCATGGAAAATATTCGGTCTGAAAAACGGGCAATTTCCGGATGCCTTCCATGTACTTTAAACAGATCCAAGCTGTAATAACAGCCACAGGCTAACGAAAAACTCCCCTGTCCTAATCTTTTTTACCCACAGAAGCCTAAGGATATGGCATTACAAAGACGGTTGTGGTTTGTCTGAAATTAATTGTACGTTGCTAAAAGAGAGATTGAAAAGTGGCCAAAATTGCACTGAATACCAGCCTCTGGGGACCTTTAAGGGACTGATATCCAGAACTTGGCTGAAAAGAGGTCGTTGAAGCTGAACCTTTGCTATATTACATAAGTCCACGTAATGACTTTGTGTACCAATTTTAAGCGAAATTGGCCGACCTTCATGTCTATCTCTCAGGCAGAAGTTATAAGGCTATTCACAAAACGTAGAGTTTGAACAATGATCATGACTCCAAATAATATTGAATATTATTATACGGTTCTGTCTCAACTACCAAATTCACGAATTTGATTGGCTAAAATCGATATTGAAAGCGGTCTAGATTTCCCCATCTAGACCGGCATCTAGACCGGTAATGTTTTGCAGTGAAAAAGGAAACTAAGGCAAACTAAAATGCAAAATCATTGACTATTCATCTAACAATATTTATTTATGCAAGTGGCAAAAAGCCGGCGGAGAAAAAAAAAAGTAAAGAGGACAAGAAACCTTTGCAGAATTAAATTCAGCGCATCGCCGTTTGCAAGCAAAATGTCAGTTAGTACAAACCAGTTACATTAACCGAATCAAATTGTTCTTGTTTGCGCCATATAATAAACATCTTATTAACCGAGCTTAGTCGGTCTGTATGGGAAAATCTTGATTTCGGTCGTGCATACAGACCACACTGCACTGATTCTCCCATGCAGACCCCCTGCTTGGTTAAAAAGAGCTAAATATTGACCGCGGAACTTATGAAAGAGGTCTTTTGATCAATTTTTCACACTTTTGAGTAAGCTAATGAGAACTTATTTTCTTCCTCATCTGCAGGGTAAATGGTACACTCATGAATTTCCCAGAGTTTGCAAAGGCCTTCAGCTGTCCTTTAGGTTCGCCAATGAATCCAAAACACAAATGTAGAATTTGGTGAGCACTAGAATACATGTGCCATACATTTCTAAACTGTTACCAGAATGTTAATCGCGATGTTGATCACGTCCTCCCGCTCAAATCCGACCGGAAACGAACTTGATTAGTGAACCTCTGTACTTTAGGAAATAGGGCGCTATGTTTGGAAAACCTTAATTTTTGTATTATTATTTTAATAAATATACCCTCCTAATCTACAATTCTTAAGCTTCCAGAAAATATATACTTTCCTGGGGTTTGCGTCAAACGTCCGAACGTAAAGCGGCACCAACGAATAATGGTCATTTGGGTATACTGATACCTTCAATTTAAACAGTTTTAAAACAGTACAAGAAATTGAACAAAGCTGAAAAGTTTGCAGTTGCTAAAAGATTTCTTTCGGGTCGTTTAAGGACGTTCGCGCTAATTGTTTCTTGGCATCGTTACTGCACACGCAAATTCACACGCCACCTGATGCATGAGAGCGCGCGCTAAGTAATAAAACCAACAATGATAGGGCAGATGCCCATTGCTATAGCTTTGCCTGGATTTAACGATCTTGGACGATCGGTGACGCCTATTTTTCTTTTGATGGATCATTTTTTCTACCGATTTTCTATGTTTGGCGAAAAAATGAAGAAAATCTATCGACTAGAAGTTTGAATTGTTTGCAAAATGCACCATCGAATTCTGTTCTCTTTAGCTCTCGTTTATCTGTGCGACAGTTTCAAATGCCTCTTGAAGGATTACGTTTTGTGAAAACGTTGGTAGCATTTGGAATTATTTACGCAACAGACCCACTTCTACAAAACATGACTAAGATCCATGATTGAAAAACGTTACTCTGGTTTAAAAATGTAAAATGTTAGTAAAAATTCTTTTTGTAAAAGTCCCAACGTTTCGGCTAAAACTTCAGCCTTCATCAGGGGAAAGTGTCAAGGAATTTGTTGAAAAGGCACGTTCTTATACTATGCAAATCGGCAAATCGGAGCTAATTATGTTCTGTCCCTTGGGGCTAAATTTAAAAATTCGTGCGGCAAGTACATACCATCATCACGGTTCAGCGGATTCCTACAAGTGTTAATTTCCCATGCTTCTAAAATACGTCTGTTGCGCCAATTTGTGCTTGTACGTAAGATCTTTGAAGATTCCCAGGAGCAGATCCTGAGTCCTATGATGGGCAAGACAGATTTCACGGTCAAGAACAGTGTGGAATTTTGTGAACAGATGAAAAATGTCTCACTCAAAGAAGATGGTTTCCTTTGACGTTGTCTCTTTGTTGACATCTATTCCTGTGGAACTCGCCCTTCAAGTTGCTAAAGATTTGCTTTCCAATGATGACACCTTGCAAGAAAGAACCACCATTCCTGTCGATGACATTGTTGACCTGTTGGATTTCTGTTTGTCGACAACAAATTTCAAGTATAACAACAATCACTACCAACAGATCTTTGGCACCGCCATGGGCTCTCCAGTGTCAGCTGTTATGGCAAACCTGGTCATGGAAGACCTTGAAAAACGAGCACTATCCACCTCTCCTTCCCAACCGTGTTTTTAGAAACGACATGTAGATGATATGTGTGCCGCTGTTAAATCCAACCTGGTGCTAGCCTTACAGAGTCATTTGAACAATATCGAGCCGTCGATCCAATTTACGGTTGAAAGAGAAACAGAACGGAAAATATCCTTTCTTGACGTCACTGTCTGTCGACAAGATGATGGCCAACTCTCCACTGAAGTCTATCGCAAACCGACACACACAGAAAGATATCTCTCGTTTGACTCTCACCATCCGGCTGCTCACAAAAGGGCTGTGGTCATGTCTCTGACTGATCGCGCAAGAGCTATCCCGTCTTCTGTTGACCAACAATCAAAGGAAATGAAACATGTGATCGCGGCACTCAGGGCGAATGGCTACCCGAAACGCTTTGTTATTCATGCAAGTAAACCGGAACGGCCTTCTCAACAAACGCCTGCAACTCCACCGGATGACAAAAAAGGTTTCTGCATTTTACCGTATGTCAAGGGCACTACGGAACCGATTAAGCGAATCCTAAGCAATTACAATATCAAAGTTGCTTTAAAACCACACCATACCATCGGCAATTTATTTCTCAAACCAAAAGACCCAGTCCCGAAAGATCAGACTCGTGGCGCAATTTATTCAATTCCCTATCAAGGTTGTGACAAAAGCTACATCGGAGAAACGAAACGAAAATTTTCCACCCGGCTCAAAGAACATCAAAAAGCGGTTGTAAACAAACACTCGCACAAGTCAGCTTTAGCGGAACATTGTTTACACTCTGGCCACACCATCTCCTGGGAATCTTCAAAGAGCGCAACAGACGTATTTTAGAAGCATGGGAAATTAACACTTGTAGGAATCCGCTGAACCGTAATGATGGTATGCACTTGCCGCACGAATTTTTAAATTTAGCCCCAAGGGACAGAACATAATTAGCTCCGATTTGCCGATTTGCATAGTATAAGAACGTGCCTATTCAACAAATTCCTTGTCACTTTCCCCTGATGAAGGCTGAAGTTTTAGCCGAAACGTTGGGACTTTTACAAAAAGAATTTTTACTAACATTTTTACATTTTTAAACCAGAGTAACGTTTTTCAATCATGAATCAACCACCTGGTTACAGGACCATTTTTAAAATGACTAAGATCGTTTGCCTCCATTGACTCACTTTCGATATTTTTAACTATAAACCCCTGTAAACCATGCTGAATTACGTGCGCCAATTTTTCAAAATCAGGATAGTTTTCCACACGCTTTATCTCTGAAACAAAGTCGGTGACCCCAATTTTTTTGCATTTCTGACCAAGTAACTCATTATCTGACTGCAGTAAAAATTAAAAAAAAAATCTATTGACTGGAAAATTTCGCGCGAACGTCTTTAAAGCATGTTACAGTTACATTTGAAAGAAAATTGTACTGACGAGTTTAATTTCCTAAGAGTAATTTAATATTTAAGATTTACCTTTTAATTTAATTTAGGCGTGTTGTCTGACCTCGAGATACGCCAAAGCAAAGTGATTTATTCCTTTTAAGCGAGTCGGAAATTAAATACACCAATCGCCGCCAAATATTTCTTGTATTAAAGAGGTTCTGAATTCTTTAATAAAAAATCAAGTACAGTTGAACGGCCATGTCTCTACAATGGCCACTTTTTTGGTTCTAACGGAGAGCCATAAATTCACTCTTATTTTGAGCTCCCTTCAACGGCCACCTCTCTAAAACGGCAAAGGCCACTAAAACTCGTCCCAGCCACCAAAATAACCTCTTGACAATGGCCAGTTAATCAATGACTGAAGAACGATATATACAAAACCCCAGTTTTTGCTGTAAAAGGTCACCAAACGTGATTCGTACCTGGCGTCGTTGGTCTCTGTTTCTGTTTAGTTTCTGTTTTATTGATACATTGTAATTTATGTATGCTAAAAGAGCATTTATAACATATGGCGCGCGCTAGTCTTACCTAATTCCTATTGAGCCATCATGAACGAAATCTCTATATACGCTCCGCCGTACGTATATAACATGACCTGTGCAGTTTCAATTTAGCTGTAAAATTTCCGTCGAGTTTAGTGCAAGTTTCCTTTGTTTAAGTTTCGGCTATGTGAAGATTATTCTGAACAATCCAAACCCTACTTCGAGCCTTTGACTTTTCCCAAGGTAAGATGTTTACTTAAACTTGAGTATTTTGACTCTGTTTGTCTGCATTTTCATTGACTATTTTTGACTTTGTTTGCCAACATTTTCATTATAATTAATTCGAAGAAGCGAATTTTTCATTGACAATTTTAGAAGTTAAGAGATTAAGCGTTTTTATTCAACTGTTGCGCAACAGATTCTGGCGTGTTAGGATCCTAATGACCTTTATTTTTCTTCTCCGTGCATTGTGAGAACTTTGTAGTCAATCACAAATAAAACATTTTTGGCGCCCAAGTTCTTGTCGCCATGTTATAAAAGAATTGATTCATGCTTTTAGCTGTGCGTATATCGAGTTACGGACACACTTGGAAAGTTTGGAGAGCACTCAAGAAGCTAGAATTGCTCTCGGCTATCGCCTCGAGCCACTCTTACACTCCTTTTGTGCTCTCCAAACTTCCCGCGTGCATCCATAGCTCGATATACGCATGCTAAGCATGAACCAATTCTTTATTTTTGACGAAAAATGTTGCACTTCTGAAAAAAGCAGGTGTCGTATAAGTGGAGCCCCGGTGGCCCGAAGGGCCGCCAATCGGAGCCCCATACTCAGAGAAATCTGTGAATTACTTTACTCATGGTAAAAATGGCTAGCAGTATTGCCCGTGGGCGCGGACACATGACGACGACGTCGCACAACATGGCGGCCATAATAGGGCATGCGGACTTAGTTAACAGCGTACCTCTTTGATATTGGACATCCATTTTATGGTCAATTGACACCTGTCAAAACAAGGTATTCGCTGACCAGAACCACGTTGCGGGTCACGTTGCGGCTTTTCGATTGGATCGCGGTTTCAAACCAGGTTAATTTACTGTAATCAGGGCCGGGGTTGTTCGAAACTGAGCCGGTTATCGCTAACCAAGGATTAAAAGTTAACCGAGGTATAAATTTTTCTTGTATAAACATGTTTTTCACTGCTTATGGTTATTGTAGTTTGAGATTATTCAAACTCAGAAGGCAAACAATATAAGGAGAAAACCTCACCCCCTAGTTATTCAAATCAAAATTCTCGCTTGTCCGGGGTTAGCTTAAGGTGGCTCAAAACAGTTTCCAACAATTAGAGTTTGATGGGTCTTAATAACACTCTTTATCACTTGCCGAGTCACTGGTGAGCACGTTATCATTTTCATGACACAATGGGTTACCATAGCAACAGTATGACGTACTAACAAACACCCTTAATTACAACTTTAGGGGCTTATAATTCAACAATGATAGGGTGAAAAAAGTTTATATTATCAATTTCAATAAGCATAATAAGATGCAACTTTTGGAACCACAGAACCACCTTGAAGTTTTGAAAATTTAAGGTGGCTCTGAACCCTGTGTACAGAATTTTTTAAACTTTGCCAAAAGTTGCGTCTTATCATGTTTATTAAAATTTCAAAATAAAGAAAAATTTCACTGTGCCGTTTTTGAATTATAAGCCCCTAAAGCTGTAATTAAGGGTATTTTTAGCAGGTCATATTGTTGCTATGTTAACCCATTGTGTTATAGAAATGATAACAACGTATTCACCAATGATTGTGCAATTTTTTGATACCATGACTGTAGCGTCGACTGATGAAGAGTTGCTATAAAGACCCATCAAAATCTAAGTGTTGGAAACTGTTTTAAGCCACCTTAATCAGGCTTTGAACAACCCGGCCCAGGAGCTCCGCTTTTTGGCCTGGCAAAATCTAAATATTGCACCCCTACCTCCCCATAACGGCAACCTTCCTCTGTCCCCAAGTGGGCCATTTTGGAGAGGTTCCACTGCATTGATTTGACTTACTATGAGCTTTTCTCCTTTGAGGGATATCACTGCAGCTATATAAGATTATTTCCGCTACTGAAGAGAGGATAAGTGATTTATTCTCCATCTTAGTTTTCTTGAGGTTAGACACGTTTGCAATAGAGTAATAGTACTATTAAATGACGAAATTATTAATCCTGGAATGTTACCACATTCCAGTAAATAAAGTGTATGTATGCGTATATGCATGTGTGTATGCATTCATATATGTATGCGTGTATGTATGTATGTATGTACCACCAGTAACTACTTTTCTTTATAGCTTAATTACGCAAATGGCCTTATTTCATTTAGCTAGAAAGACGTACCATACGTCTCAGAGGCATAATGCGTATGACATTAAGTACATATCTATATCCGTGCTTTAAAATCTTGTTAGAGAGACTGAACCTTTTAATAATTACAATCTGCGCAATTATCGTCCCTAGAATCGCCTGGCGCTCTTGGCTGGTAGGGTCTTGGCAAGAGGAGAAGGTGGCCCAGGGGCAAAACAATTGATTGGATTACCTAGGTTTTTATACCAAGATGTTCACTAATTCATCGCTGATTTCCTTCCTGAAAGTATCTACTAGTTTGATTACATCAAACTTTAACAGATTTTAACAAATAGCAATACAGTGAAACCTCTATTAAGCGGACACCCTCGGGACCTTCCCAAGTGTCCGCTTAATAGAGGGTGTCCGCTAATAAAGGTTTATAACAATTGCGCAGTGTTTGTTAACAATTAACATTCAACGGTTTCTCTGTACTGTAATAAAGTTCCAGGTTGTTAACGAAGCTATCCAGAGTTCAAGTTCATCAGCTTTCATTACCAACTTTAATTTATTTGTAATAATGCCCTTTCCATACAGCAACGATAATAGAGGTACATTTAATCGACTACTTAAGGATGTAATCTAATGCCACATTGTCAATTCAGTCCGGTGTCCGCTTAACAGAGATTTTTATCAATAGAAATTAGCCAAATACAATTTATTTTTATGTCCACGTCCGCTTAATAGAGGTGCCCGCTGAATAGGGGTACGTTATAAAGGGAAAGATAACACGTTAATTTCGGGACCAGGCTAAAGTGTCCGCTTAATAGAGGGTGTCCGCCGGCTTAATTGGGGGTCCGCTCAATAGAAGTTTCACTGTAATAACAATTTTTAAATAGATTTTCATTAATCACATCAGTGGTTTTCAGAAAGGCCCGGTATGCATATCAAAAACAATTTTAAAATCAGTTATTAAATGTTGGAAAGACAAAAATATATCCAAGAACAAAGGGGATTTGAAAGAGAAAAGTGGCGTATTGGTGTTTTGTTAATGTGGGGGACATAACTGAAAATGAAGGACTATGCCGAGTTCGCCTTTACCTTCGATGGATTAAAGAACGAAAACTAGACATGACTGTTTTGTGTTATTTTGTTTCATTATGTCCACAATGTTATCTTTTTTCTCGGTAAGAGAAAGCGAAATTTTAATTACATGATCGCTAGTTGAGTCGATGTGGGTGTGAACTCGGTGGGTGCGAACTCGCTTGGGTGCGAAACCTCCAGCTACCTTTTCAATAATTCTCGGATTAGCGCTTCCCCTCGAATAAGCGCCCCTATAGCTAGTCCATGGGCCAAGACCCCAAGGTTGGGTTTTTTGCACCATGTGGAGGGTGTCTATTTTAAGGTATGATGGCAAGCCCCTATGGGTAGCTTTCTTGCTCTAAACATATCTTTAATCTTTAATAAAAATTCCAAATTACATTACATTGAACAAGTCAATCCAATGAATTTGAGGACAGCTTAAAACAGAATACAAGATTCCTTAATATAAGCCGCCTTAGTGTATCATTGTATGACTGTACACCTACAATCATGGACAAAAGTCTTGGGACAAATTTGCACTTTTGGTGCTTTTGCGTAAACGCAGGACGCGAATACTACTTCACCTGCCTAACCTCGCCCCCCACCTCCCATACAATATTGAAAACTACTAGCTGCAATTTCTTCTGATTTTCAACATTGTATTGGGTGGGGAGGGGGAACAGTAATGCCTTTTTAAAGGAAAGCAGCGCTTTTTTCAAATTTCGGTAGTAAAAGACAGATAACTCGTTGAATTGCATAAGTGTCCCAAGGACTTTTGTCCACGATTGTCTGATTTTCACGTCTCGTACAAAAATGCACAATTAGGATGTTCTTTAGCCCTAAGTGCATTTAGGGCCCGAGACTGTGAACATGTGAGATTAGAAAGGCATTTCTAAGAGCTTTTACACGGCTTTTCCGTATTTTTCAATGGTTTTGGACCCACCGGGAAAGGTGTTGATTTCAAATAATACAGAAACTTTTGTATATGATGGCAGTGAAAATGGCGTCGCTTGATTTGGATACGTAACGAATTGTTTACATTGTAATGCACAGTTGTGCAGATACTTCAAGTATTTAAACGACAAATTTGGTCTTTAAGTCAATCTTAGTGATCACCTTAACAGTCATTACAGCGCGTATCAGTGTGTACGAAGATACTGAGGCGCTATTCTCTTTGGGTAGTGACGTCACGTTCATTGGTCATCGCACAGTACTCAGCGGCAAAGAAAGACAGTGTTAACTCAATTTCCTCAAAGTATCAACTAAGAAAACCAGCGGAGATATTTTTCAACACGAGATTTATGGTACTTTTTCGAAATTATTTCACAAAAGTCACGTCACAGCACGCTGCATGGCAGTAAATGCAACAGTACTCACTTGATTCAGTGTGGAAGAGTTGACTTTAAAACAATTCTTAACAATGAAAAGTGAGTACCGTGTTTGCAGAGCACCGAATTAAGTTTTTCCCAGCAATAAAGGTCTAGAAAGGTCGATTGTCAAATACAGTTCAGTCAACATGTCTTAAATGTGAGCTTTTGGAAATAAGTAGGCAGATTTTAAGGTTTTGAAGTGAGTACCGTTGCTGAGAACTGTTGAGTTGTGCAAATAGGAAGTGAGCAACTCATTGTGCCTAACATTCACAAATGTCACAATATTATTTCGTAAACAAATAAAAGGAAATGACTTCCAATGGCGGGAAACAAATTTCAGATATTTGGTTCGGTACCCTAGCTTTGGACGAAATTATAGTTTGCGATGCCCGCTCACTGCATGTGTCATATATTCATGCTACAGATGACTTCGAGATTTGACATTGCCGCGCGATTTCCCGGGATGAAAACTTTTTGTTCTTCTTAAAACACATGACTTTTGCTCGTTCTTGTCGTATGTACCATGATCTATAATGCCCGTTGCTGCCTTAAGCGTTAAACATGTTTGTCCTTTCAAATACCGCACGTGCGAGTCTGAGATAGGCCAAATTCCGATTTACACCTCGCGTGGGGAAAAATTGGAAAGAAACAAAAAGCGTTAATAAACCACAAAATAGCCCCAAATAGCCATTGTATTACGATCTATTCACAGAGTTGAGAAAAAACACATTTAGAATGTGAAAAAGCACTGAAAAGTGACATTTTATTTCTCAACTGAAATTCAGACAATCATGGACAAAAGTCTTAGGACAGATTTGCACTTTTGGTGCTTTTGCGTACACGCCGGACGCGAATACTACTTAAATAATAATAAATAATAATTGTCGTGACTAATCGCCGTCGCAAAGTACAGCAACGACGTAGCTCAACAAGGTCGAACCGAAAGCATACATTGGCGCCTCTGGCAGCCGCTATACGGTCCATGTGTGACCTTGGAGCACAGCTTACAGCCAGCTGGAATCAGCTGTATGTTGGTTTTTGCTGAGGGGGGAAAACCGGAGAACCCGGAGAAAAACCCTCGAAGCAGAGAAGAGAACCAACACAAACTCAACCCACTTATGGCGTCGGGTCCGGGAATCGAACCCGGGCCACATTGGTGGGAGGCGAGTGCTCTCACCACTGCGCCATCGCTGCTCCCCTAAAATGTGAGATTTCTGCCTAACCTCGCCCCACACCCCCCATACAATGTTGAAAACTACGAGCTGCAATTTCTTCTGATTTTCAACATTGTATTGGGTGGGGAGGGGGAACAGTAACGCCTTTTTAAAAGGAAAGCAGCGCTTTTTTCAAATTTCAGTAGTAAAAGACAGATAATTCGTTAAATTGCATAAGTGTTCCAAGGACTTTTGTCCACAATTGTAGTTAAAAATTGCTCTAAACTCATATTAAAAAATAAGATAATCATGATAAAAAAATTAGCACTGAACTTATCGTAAAAATAAGCAAACAATTTCTTGCGGAAGACTGACAAGGTGTTAGACTCCCTGATGTTAAGAGGTAGTTCATTCCATGAGCGACAAACCCGTATAAAATATGAGTTCTTGAAAGATTCTGTGCGACTAAATGGGACATTGAGTGTTAGATAATCAATCTTTCTCAAAGGCTTTTTGCAAGTTCGAAACGATACAAAGTCCAAAATATCTAGATTATACATATTCTTAAAACATTTAAAAAAGAATACGAGATCATGAATTTCCGTACGATATTGTAAAGGTAATAAATTTAATTTACTCACGCGTTCGTTCTCAGAATACTCCTTGCCGAGAATAAATTTCGTGACTCTCCGCTAAATTTGTTCTAAGCTGGTAATATTTCTTTTGGTGTAAGGCGACCATACCACACTGGCATATTCTAGACGTGACCACACCCAAGTAATATAAAATAACTTTTTAGTTCTAATATCAGTCATATCCTTACATGTCCTATGAAGCAAATTAAGCATCTGTTGAGCTCTGGACATGACAATTTCAACGTGATGATTCCAGCTTAAATCGTGGCTGATCTAAATACCCAGATCTTTTTCAACAGCAACACGTTCCAACTTGGTTCCTCCAAGAAAATAATCCCTCTCATTAGTACATTTAGTTCGTGCTACTCTTAGAACCTTACACTTTTTGACATTGAACTCCATTCGCCAAATGCTTGACCACTCCAATAACTTATTCAGGTCTTCCTGTAATTTATCGCCATCCTCTTGGCAGATAATTAGGCGAAAACACTTCGAATCATCGGCAAAAAGGGGCAATGATGTATCCCCTGAAATTACATCATGTAAATCAAGAAGAGGTGGGGTCCCAAAATTGATCCCTGGGGGATTCCAGATGTGACTGGGAGAAAATCAGATGCCTCATTATCAATTACAACCCTGTGTCTTCTGCCAGATAAGTAAGATCTAAACCAAGCTAACAGAGGACCCTTGATTCCAAGGCACTCGAACTTAAACAAAAGTTTTTCGTGGGGTACTGGATCGAAGGCCTTGGAAAAATCAAGATAAATGACATCGACTTGTTGTCTCATTTCAAGAGCCTTAGCGAACTGATGAACTACTTGAGCTAATTGAGACACAGTTGATCTGCCTGTGGAAAAAGCCAAGCTGCCATTGCGTAATATAAGGGGATATAATACCAAAGATCTTACTATAAACTTGCCTCTCCAGTAATTTAGAAAGCACATCAAGAATTGAAATGCCCCCATAGTTAGACACCAGAGACTTGGAATCACGTTTATGAATAGGGACAAGATTAGCGTCTTTCCATTTTTCAGGAAAAGCCCCCAGCTCCAAAGACATATTGAATAATCTGCATAAAGGGGTGCAATTTCCTTAGCGCACTCTCATAACAACTTGGTGGGGAGGCCCAGTGACGCTTTGTTGATATCAAGTGACTTAAGTTGATTAAGAATACTGTAAGGGCTTAGTTTTAACTCACACACTTCGTGTTGAACACTAAAGTTAAGTCGTTGTAGGCAATTAAAAGTGCTGCCATGATCGGTTGGAGCAAAACCTGAATGAAAAAAAGTATTAAATAAATTAGCTTGATCAACGGGTCTGGTCGCCTGCATTAATTCATGCTTAATAACCCCTGGAATTTTACTACTTTTCGCAATTGCTTTGTAATATGACCAGAATTTACGAGGATTCTCATTTAGGACAGCACCAAGATTGCATAAGTGATTACGCTTCTTAAATTTAACCATTCTCTTAGCAAGCTGTCTTAGCCCGCGGAATCTGGACCATAAGAACACAGAGTTTTTTTACTTAGCTTTACGCCGGATTCTGTTCTTCTTTCTGATAAACTGTAATACGTCGCTGTCGATCCACGGGGGTCTGTTGGCATCCCTAATAAACACCTTAGGAACAAATTCATCCACACATGATAGCAACAAGTCTACCAGCAAGCAGCACTGGTATCAATGTTGTTGTCAACAAATACAGTGTCTTACGGGAGGTACCGCAGCGCTTACTTCAAGCCAGACAGGTCAGCTTTCTTTAGGTTGTAAACGGTCCGACGCGATTTCTTTAAGCGGGTAACCTTGGTAAACAAGGAAAAGTTAACCACAAAATGATCAGAGCTGAAGTCCTCGTGAACGCTAACATCGGTTATTTCATCAGGATAATTATAAAAAACCAGATCCAATGTAGTCTGACAAGTTTGTGTAATTCTTGTCGGCTCCCGAACAACTTGTGTGAAAAAATGAGAGTTAATCAGGTCGCAAAGCTTAATTCCATCAACAGAGTTGCTTGTGTCAATAATATATTCCCAGTTGATGTTGGGCATATTGAAGTCGCCGATAATGCAAATTCGATGAGCGACGTCTCCATGCAAATTCTAAGCAAAATGTTCAAAAAAAATCGATAAACAAGGAGCAGTTCGGTGGCCGATAGCAAAGACAAAAAGTTATTTTGAAGCTGTTAGGAGATACCAGATCACCGACTAAAATTTCTGAGTTCAGCGGCTCGAGGTCTGGTCTTCTGTAGGCCAAGATGTCGGCTTTCACGGCGAGTAAAACACCACCACCTCTTTTGCTGCTTTCCCTATCCTTTCTGAAGATTGTATAAAAATCAGCAGATAAGATTTCATTGTCTAGGTAACCATCATGAAGCCATGTTTCAGTAACAGCGACCACATCCAAATTGTGTCCATAAACTAGCCCTTGAAATTCATGTAACTTATTGCAGAGAGAGCGGCTATTCAGGAGTACACAATTCAACTTTGCATTTAGTGAAGTAGAACTGTTACTTGAGATTGAAATAGCAGGGCCAGGATTCAGCTGGGCATCGCCACTAAGAAGTAACCGTGTTTGATTGAAGCAGCTAACTGCGTTAGGATAATAACTAACTCTGGAGGGTAGGAACTTTCGCTTACGATGTAGGCCAATAACAACATGGCGTCGTAGATCATTCCACGTGGAATCCAAGAGGGGTAGAAATTTCGCTGTCGAGAGACCTGCAGTGTGCGTCCGTTCAGGTGTAGATGTAAAAACACCGTAGTGCTGCGGGAAACACTGATTTGTTTTGCTCCCAGATAAAGCGCGAGTCCAGAATAGGATGAGAAGGACGGAGCTCAAACAGCCGTGGCCGCCATGCATGTTCGAGTATTCCTGATTACTCCTGAGTATTCGCCATGCATGTTCGAGTATATATGATGAAATGACGTCATTTAAACTGCCTAATGGCCTTGGATCCGGTTAACAGCTTCAGATTCTGAGTGATATCCATGGTAAAATTCTTTTTAAACAACATTTTATACAGTTTAGGCCAAGCAGAATAGGACATTAAGTTCAATTGTAAAAAAATGAAAATCTTTTTAAGTTTACTTGTTGCCGTGGAAACGGAAATGGGCAATGAGTCCACAACTGAAATAAAAGTCACTGAAAATAAAGTTTTCCACTTCCTAATTTAAAAAAAATATGAACCACAATATACGTTGTCAGAAAAGTTCAATCTTGTAGATCACTCTAGCACTGGCTTGGGTTAATTATTCAGGTCATGAGTTTCAATTAGCTCCCTTGATGAGTCTTCTTTGTTCTGTATCACCCAATCTGAAGTCATCCTAGTACCAAGCACATTGGAGACTTGTCCTTTTCGCATCAATCAAACATCATCACTTAAATGTAAACAAAGGCTCATGTTTAATTTTTGGACAAAAATAGTAGCTAATTTATTTTACCTAAAGCATATAAGGTTTCCATGACAACCACAATCAGTTACTTGATACATTAATATTAGTGCATTGTTCGGAACTAAACCGCACGAACGTAACCGAAAAGAGCGTGTATAAGGAAAGTTGTTTCATATTTTTCCTATGGTTATAATTATAATAATAATAATAATAATAGTAATAATTTATTTATATTTCAATGATCAAAAGCGCATTACAATATTAAACAGAACGCAAAACTTATGTCACACATTTGCTAAAAGAAGCTAAATCAGTTCTCGCTGAATTCATCGATCAAAATGCTGATCGTCAAGGAAAGGTATTTCGAGCTGTGAAAGACCTTTTAGTGGAAGAGAATACACTGTGCTTTTCAGACTACTCGGATACTGAAATCAGCGCTTGCAAATGACTTAGGGAAGTACTCTGTGTAAAACGTTTCTCGACTACGAGATGAGTTTGATCAATGTACTGTCCCGGATGATAGTGATACCAATAGCGATTCACCAACTCCATTATTTATTGAGACATTTGCGCCACTGACGGAAGACGATGTGTGCATGCTTATTGCGAACTCTAATCTACATCTTGCTGCCTCCATCCTATCCCCTCACCTCTACTAAAGTCCTGTGTTGAGCCTCTTATTCCAGTGGTTACGGAAATAATTGACATCTCGTTGGATTCAGGAATTTTTCCTGTAAGCTCGAAAGAGGCTGTGGTTATACCTCTGCTGAAGAAATTGGGTCTTGATTCAGTGTTTAAGAACTTGCGTCCCGTGAGCAATTTGGCCTACATCCCTAAGCTTACAGAGCGTGCTGTATTTAATCAGTCATAAGACCACATCGTCCGGTCAGGTCTTTATCCGCTGTCGCAATCTGCATAGCGTCGACACCATAGTACGGAGACAGCGTTAGTCAAATTCGCTTATGATATTCTTTTAAATATGAACTCGCAGCGTGTTACTCTACTTGTCCCCTTAGATTTAAGTGCCGCATCCGACACAGTGGATCATGGATCAAGCTTCGGCATACACGGAGAGACTCTAGAGTGGTTTTCGTCGTACTTGTTAGGGCGTAGCCAACGTATTTTGTTCGATGGGATTAAATCAGATAGCTTTGATTTGCGCTTCGGTGTTCCACAGGGAAGATATCTAGGTCCGCTTCTTTTTGTGGTTTACGCCTCAAATCTCTTCGAGATAATACACGCGCACCTACCTAACGTTCATTGCTTCGCTGATGACACTCAACTCTACTTGGCTTGTAATCCCAACAGTCCGACGGATCAGGCAGAGGCGGTGTGCGTCATGGAAAGATGCATTAGTGACTTAACAAAATGGATGTACCAGGACAAACTAAAAATTAATGATGATAAGACTGAATTTCTTATTATCGGATCTAGACAACAACTGTTGAAAATTAATCCTTGTACAGTCCGTGTTGGCACAACAGACATTAAGCCCGTGTCTGAAGTGCCCAATCTTGGCTCCTGGTTTGACTCTAACTTCTCCATGTTTACCCATGTTTCCAAGTCTTGTAGCGCGGCATTTTTATGAGACGTTTACCTTTCGCCATCTTCATCGTCACTGTCGTCAACGGATAAAACATCGTCGTCTTCATCAAGCCTGTTTGTAAAATCTTTAGCTCAGTACATTTCCGGCCATTGACAATAGAGGAGCTCTATGAAAGTTTGCAGGACCTACTGCACTGGCAAGATAGTAGTTCTAGAACTACTTGCGAAGCCGGGTGACCGCCCATCCAGTCTACGACCAGTTTGTTATCTTCATTACATCAGCCAAATCCCACTGGCGATGGGATGTCTGGGCACCTTTGTAAACTTCGTCTCCAGACAGCAGCCTGGTAATTAACTTGCAGGGTTGCAGGGTGGCAGCTGGTTGGATTGAGCGTCTCCCCTCTTCAAACAGAACAGTCGGTATCGCAGCTCGTTGATGTCAATTTTCCCAGAGTTTCTGCAGTACATGGCACATGTAAATTTCTGAAGACTATGGTACAGGTGATCGGAAAGATTCCAGTCCATACCCTGTTGCTGGAGAATTTCTTGAAATTCAGCATTTCGCTTTACAATTCGATACCCTGCTACCTTTCTCCGTCCGGCAAAAGCACTAACAGTGTAGCACGCAGTGCATGCATGAAAGCCAGGCAGTGATATGCATACACTTGCTCCAATGCTGCTAACTACAGTAACTCCTGAGATATCCGTGTACTTGACTCTGGTGTGTGAAACACATTTAAATAATACTGAAGAAGGAATAAAAAGCTATTGAAGGCCAAAAGAAGTATCAACACATCAGTGTTTTCTGGTACTGTGACGACCGAAGCAAACTTCGATCTGGCTGCATGAGCTGCATGTAAGAGGCCTCGGGTACCAGCCTCCCCTCGGGTTGATTCAAGCTTATTGATAGGCTGCATTATTCCAGACGATAACTGGTAACATAGTAAATGGTTTGAATCCAGGAGTGTCAGTAGTTTGTATAGTGTGATCGTCCGGGTGAGGGTAGTTCTGAAAAGAACTGTTGTTGGTGACTGACGTTTCGACAACCTGAGCGGAAGTCATCTTCAGAGTCAAGTCACCCGGACGATCACACTATACGAACTGATGACTGGTAACGTGCTTTGCAATACGTGACAACCAGAGTCTTTCCTAATGGCTTATTTGTGTACTTTTCTTTCTCTCACTCGCTGGTTACAAACACTTTGAATGCTTATTTGTTCTTTGAGCTACACAGGAATCTTCTCCACGGTTGAACCTTGTGTTAGTAGTTATAGAGTGAGGCTTCTGCGCCGAGACGCATGCGTAAGGTCGTTTGGGGTGCTGAGGGGCGTTTATGACGTCATAATCCCCTAGCGGATTCCGCTTGCGGAAGATCACATCATTGGGGTGAGGGGTGTTTGCGTAAGGTTCTTAGGGCATTGATGATATCATGTTTCTACTGTAGGGTAAGGATATTTCCCCTTTCGGAAGATGACATCATCGGGGTGAGAGGTTAAAAATAAATTGATGGCATGGATTAGTTTTAGGGGATGACATCATGAAACGGAACCCCTGTCCAGTTTGGCCCATTATTGAATAGGATAGAAAGAACAACATTTCAGCAGGGTAAATTCGTAACAGAGAAAAAATATACATTATTATTATTATTATTATTATTATTGCTTAATTAATTTTCTGCCTGGGCAACACTAATTATGCGGATGAAATGGAACTTATCAGTGTATGGACCATCAATTTGTATTTGTCTCGATATTTAAATGGCGTGATTACTATTGGCTTTAGTGCCTTGGGCAAAGTCTATATCGATCGCGGATTCATCAGCCATTTTAATTATAAGAATCTATGATTGTGAACAAATCGATTTCTGTTTGGTCTATTAACAAAATCGACAGAACAAAACGACTATTTGTTCAAACACAATAGAGTTTTCCACTGCTTCTTTGTTATTGCAAAATAATCTCCCTGGGGTCATTAACGCGTAAAGTTATGTAAGTCGACAAGATCGAGGAAATGAACGAACAAATGTTTTTTAATTGCCGTCAACTAATCCTTAACTATTTACAAACTCAGAGCTCTAATTTGTGAAATGATCGTTACAAAGTCCTACAGCTTGTTCTTTCAGAGTTATTTTGCATTCGGCCTTCTGTTGGTTCTCTCCTCTCGCTGCGATCTTCAAAAAAGTAAATGAATTGACGCTTACGTGAATCTACTGATAATGGCAAAATGCCCATTTTCTCACCCTGATTACGATCATGATTTTACCTACTTGATTATTCATCAATTGAAGCATTCATAAAATTTGTGTTGAAATGCATCTTCATTCGACAGAAGCAATAAAATCACCTGATACGCTGCGAGAGCTGATGCGTTTGCGTGTTTTCGGTAGCATGCTTTCCACGTACACGGCGTTTAATGACCATTAAACCTTTTGTATTCGACAAAGAAGCTCACAAGGCGAATCATTGAAGTGCATTTAGTGTAAGCATGAACGCAAGGCCTACTCTGAAACTTAAGTCGCCGTAACTTAAGGCGACTTTAGGCGACTTAAACACGGAGTGAGCCTATATAAACGAGGCTGTTCAGCCTGCCAATCACAAATCCCAACGGTTCACCCATGCTCCCATTTGATTGGTTTATTCACTCAGATCTAATTTTAGCGCTACCGAGTTGCCACAAAATTCTGGAGGGCGATCGGGTGTAATTTTCCGTTTTGTCTTGGAAGGAAGGAATTTCTTTTGAATTAAACAAACGACAGTTTCAGGAGAAGAGTTTAGAAAGATAATTGACTTGCGAAAGCAAAGTTAAAATGCTGTGTCTTGCACTTTTGATGCCAGAAAAGATCAAAGCCTCCTTGGAACTACCTCATGGTATGTCTTAACTATTCGATTTAGTTGTGTCCTTCGCCTCTCTCGCAACTAATGAGTGCGACCGACTTGGAATGTAATTAGGTGAGCGTCTGTATAGCAACAAGGACTCCTGATCGAATCATGTAACACTTTTTAGACAATAATACAAGCCTTTGATGTACTTTTTGGGAAAGTGTTAAAGTTTTTCTATACCTTAGGTAGGGATAGACTTCAATAGGGATTGACCTTTCATTTGAATTCTTCTTTAAGTCCTAAGATGAATGAGCTGTTCAGTGGGTGTTTTAAGATATCCAATATGTGAAATCCATACCCTATAGTATAGCTCTTTGCTGAAAAAGGTACCCTTTTGGATGTTTGTAGTGTTTGTGTTTGTAGCGGAGCTCCGGCGGCCCGAAGGGTTGCCAAACGGAGCCTCATACTCTTATAGGAAAGAAAAGGAAACCCATGAATGGATTTTCTCATGGTTATCATGGCTAACGGTATTGCTCGTGGGCGCGTACGCACGACGGCGACGACGACGACGGAGTCGCGCAACATGACGGCCATACTCCAGCTAATAGGTTGACAGAGACATGCACCCTCGGTTTGTAGCGGAATAATGTCATCTTTTCTTGGCAGGATTTTTAAAGAAAAGGAAACTCATTTCTCTTTGTTATGTCGACAAACGATGGTGGAGGTTGATCTAATTAAAAAATTAAGATAACAACAGCCAGTAAGAATTTACAGGTAAAGGAGTAGCGAAGAAGATTGCGAAAGAGAGCGGCCCAGCACTGGGGAAGGAGGCGAAACAGTACTGAACAATGCCGTAAATTATAGCGATTCAAGGGCTAGAGAAAAGAGATGAAATAATACCGAACAATGCCGTGAAGCAAAGCTAACGAGGGCTATAGAAAAGAGGCAAACGTGCCCGACAAAGTAACTCAGAGGACTGCAGAACTTCCCAAGTTTTAAATTCGCGCGACGTGATGCTGTGCAGAAAATTTACATGATTTGGTCAGGTGATGAACAAGACAAATCAAACGTGCCTGAGTGTTTAGAGAAATTACAAAACACAGTATTGAAACAGCGGAAAATAGTGGTTGATTCGTTGATCCATCGAAAAGATTAGTTCAGTTCAGTCTTCACAACTTTTGCTGCAAGTTTCTGCCTGGAAGATTTACACTGGCTGAAGTAAATTGCCAACTTGCGGTAAGTGACTTTTGTTATGGCGTTTGCTATGAAAATTAACAAGTTGCCTCGGTGATAAAAGCTTATTTTTAACTGGAATTCTTTTTAGAATCGTCCTTATTTGAAGCCATGCTGTGAGACATTTTATAAATTACATCGTTTTAATTTCGCTCATGTCTAAACGATAACATGTGAGTCGCTTTGTGGAGGTTGTTGTAAGTTGTAAGCAAATTCAGTTCTCTGTCGATTTTCGTCGTCAACAATTTCACGTCTAAAAATAAGCTTAACCAAAACCGTATTTGTAAACACGGCCGAGCGAGTTTTAAAGTTTTCTCTGTGTTGGTTGGCAGAGCCGCTTCCTAGACTGCTAAAATTTCTTCTTCTGTTGCTGAAAACCAAGAAAGGTCTACAAACCATTTTAAGCCGAAGCGAACAGGATTTCCTAAATTTACTTTTGACGTTCCTATGTGAATATTTGCATATTGTGATGACAAAGTATGGAGATTTCCCCGTTTTGTTAGTTCAATTTATTCGGTTTGGCGAAATGTTTGGGTGAATTCCCAGGTTAATTTGGTTGAAGACTGGTAAAGCTTTCGCCGGTAAAATGACTGCAAAGTTAAATTAAGCCGTCCGCAAAAATACACACTGTAATATTCAAATTTAAGCGTGAATAATTATTAAACTTTACTGAACACCGCAAGCTTAAAACGAATTTTCTTTAATAATTATCCTTTCTTTCATTCGGTCACCCTTCACTAAGAGGGGATTTGCTGTTGATACTCAGATGTAGTGATATGCATATTGTGTTTATAATGTAGATTTCCTCATTTTATTTTGTTGTCTATCCAACTAATTCGGTTTGGTGAAATGCTTATATACTTCAAATGTCGAGTAGACGATTATGCATGTAAATCCAGTCTGCAGTTAAAGCTCTACTTTGATTTTGATTTGCTATTTCATTTTATTAGTGCCACTGCTTTTGGTTAGGGGTACATGGACCCTATTTTCTTAATGAGAGGCTATTCCCAATGCGGTATTTACACTTAATATGGAAAATGTTCCTAAAAAGTGAGATAGTACTAATTAAAAAAAAATGCTAAGAGTTTTACTAGGTAATGAACAGTGTAAATGACATGCGTTCAAGTTCTTGCCCTGACCATTTCTCGGTAATAAAAAATAACTTTTACATACATATATACACAATTTAGTTGGTGAGAGCGCTCTCCGCTCTCCACTCTAGATCTCTCTCTCTCTGCTCTCTTCTTCGCTCTAATTTTTCATTAACTGACTTCTTAACCGAATGTCACTGACTGTTTTCTTTGTTGTGCATACATACCTTTTTGCTCGTAGAAGAAAGTTTCAGTTTCTTCCTGGCTGTTTCCTTTGTCCTGTCCGGTACCAATTCTTTCGTGATATAACTTTGTGAATTTTCTATTCTCCTTAAGTTTTATCTCGTCAGGGCAATAAAATGCACTCTCACAGTGTTCAATCATTGTTTTCAGTCGCTACAATTTTCAGGAAAAAAGCAATAGTTTTCTTAATTTCCTTTTACTTTGTGTTAGGACCTTTTAGCATGCCCGTCATTGGCTCTTGGGCATTACGGGAGAATAATTTTCAAGTAAAGAATTAGATTCGTTTTAGTGTTAGGTATCTTTTGTCAATTCCCTATTCTTAAATTTATCTCGTCAGGGTAATAGAATGCACTCTCACAGTGTTCAATCATTGTTTTCAGTTACTACAATTTTCAGGAAAAAAGCAATAGTTTTCTTAATTTCCTTTTACTTTGTGTTAGGACCTTTTAGCATGCCCGTCATGGGCCCTTGGGAGAATAATTACAGGAGAATAATTTTCAAGTAAAGAATTAGATTCGTTTTAAGTATTAAGTATTTTTTGTGAATTCTCTATTCTCCTTAAATTTTATCTCGTCAGGGTAATAGAATGCATTCTCAGAGTGTTCAATCATTGTTTTCAGTTACTACAATTTTCAGGAAAAAAGCAATAGTTTTCTTAATTTCCTTTTACTTTGTGTCAGGACCTTTTAGCATGGCCGTAATTGGTCTTTGGGCATTACGGGAGAATAATTTTCAAGTAGAGAATTAGATTCGTTCTAGTGTTAAGTATTTTTAAATTATTATGAATTAGGTATTTCTTTTTATTTTTTATTTTTTATTTTAGTCGCACGTGATGTTTTATGATTTTACCGACGTATACCATGTAACGGTAAATAATGCACTAGAATTAGCCAATCGGAGTGTGCATTATATCGGCTTTAAACACAAACCATATTTAATAAATATACGTTAATGATATTTTTATGACAGAGAACTGGACAGGGCAAGAACTTCTCCTTCTGTAAAGTTATATATTAATTCCTCTCAGTGCTTTCAAAATGTCTCAGGAACCTTTATTTTTGATAGTCCATTATTTTCCGTCATACCTAGCACAGAGGCTCACCAAATCCTAACTAATAACTAACATGTGTGTATCTCTGGCCTTTGCCATGTACTTCATGTATATTCTGTTATCCTGCCTCAACTGCTAGAAACAATTTTGACAGAGCTGTTTCAACAGTTTCACTTAAATTGATTTCCAGTAACAGCGCTACATGTAGCAGTGTTATTGAGTGTGAACTTTATGGAAGGTTTTAAATTTTTAAATTTTTTTAATTTTTTATGATTAAAGAAGACAACAAAATATACATGTGTATACATAACCTGAAGTTGGTGCTGGTTGCAAATCGTAGTTCATAATAGTCATTCTATTACAGGTAAGGGGAAAAGTTCAGAAAGTGTAGAACATCTCTTCCCCCAGCGCACCTTCTGTCTACAGGTGCAATAATTGAGAGGTTATATTATATATACGAAGACTAATGTAAAGTTATAAACTTAATATTAAAATCTGACATTTGAACGCCTCCTTTGTTAAAATTAGTCACGATTTAATTGCTGTCACTCCCTGTGAATTCATAAAGATTCCAGAGGTAAAATATCACCTAATGTGGAAGTCCTGTCTTCAAGTGAGGTAAAATGACACAAAAAAGTTACAATAAAAGTAAAAAGAATTGTGAGTGTTGATATGGTGTACATTGTACATCATGTAAAGGTATTTGGGGAGATTAGCATAACGTGCTAGTGGTCGGACGTGTTTTTCGTTGCTCCTCGAAATGGCGGAGTAACAAGCGACCACGTTCCCGAAGCTAATCATTGAAATGCCTGAAGATAGTGGAAAACCTAATGAGCCCAAAAGAGGAAGAAGTAGGAAACGTCAAAGAGGAAGCAACTCTAAAACGGACGAAGAAACTAACGATTCTGACATGATTTGTGGCCAACATGGCGACCAAGTTGACCAAGACGACGATCAGACAAGCGCTGTTCGCTTTGAAGAAATTAATCAGAAGCTTGGCAAGCTTTTGGCTGTTTGTGCTCTAATTGAAGACCTTAAGACCCAGTCAGCGCTGCTAAAGTAGGAAAATACAGAGCTAAAGAAATCGTTACAATGGGCGACAGACGAAGTAAACGATTTGCGAAACAACCAGAATGAAATGAGAACCGAACTAAACAGCTCCAGAGACATGTTGCAATATACCCAGCAAGATCTCCAGATGCAGACCATACGTAACATTAAAATTGAAGCTCAGTCAAGGCGAAGTAACATTAAGTTCTTTGGAGTGCGAGAAGCAGAAGCTGAAAGTAACCCGTACGAAACAGAGAGGGTCGTAAAACTTCTTCTTGTCAACGAGCTCAAATGCGGGTGTGGACAAAACGTGGGGTAGGCCATGGCCTAGGCCAATGGCCCAGGCCATGATGTAGGCCACGGCCTACCCTGTGGCTTACCCTATGGCCTACCGGTGGTCAGATTTTTGAAAACATAAACAAAACATCAGTAAGAGTCGAATGGGTAAGGTGGCATAAAATTATATCCCTCGTGCTTTCTTGTATCCCTCTAATAGGGGTATACGAAAAGTCACTACCACCAGCACTAACAGTCACTAACGCCGTTCATTATATGTTTACACTAGCACTCCACAATATATTACAAACTGGCAACCGGTCTTACAGCCAACTACAGAAGAATTTATAACAATTTATATACCCAAATTCTAATGCTTGTTACACCGGTGGCTTTGTCATCACCGCAAAAATTCTCCAATTTTATTCAAACCAATTTATTAAGATTCGAATATGACAACCCCGTTTAAAGCATCTTTTTGCTCACATAATGCCAGAGGTTTAAACCAAGCGCGACAGAGACGACAGTCGTTTAGGTGGCTTCATAATTATAATATTCCTACAAGAAACTTACTCAACACAAAATGTTGAAGGCTGAAGTAAAGCCAAGAAAATAAATAACAACAAAATAATTTTTCCCCATATTTATTTATTAGACGTTGCTGAAGTGAATTATTTCTATCATCATTCATAATATCTGGATTCCGGATTCTGGTTTCCGGTTCCGGATTCCGGTTTCCAGTTTCCGGATTCAGTGTTTTACGGTTGCCCTTAATGATCCACGTGCATGTTAATCTTGAATAATCTGAAATTTCAGAGAGTTTAAAAATACACTAGGTAACATACTCTGTACATACATGCAAAAGGTCAATAATTTATTGCTTAAGATTGTAATGTTTTGTTTGGTTTCTCGGTATTTACAGACAACTTGATGGGATTATAATTTGTGCACTAAGTTCACTGAATAAACTGACTTGGAAGTTGAGTTCTGCAACCCATCCTGTGTGTAGTGATATCATAGCTGCTACATTGTGACAGATACACTGTTAGTATTACAATATTAAGAAACACATATATTAACTAATTATTTAAAATGCCCGTTAAATTAATCAGTCTTTCTTAGAGATAATTTACTCATGGTTTATTTAAATAATTGCCTTTTGGCTTTAAAATGATATTTATTGTGCTTTTAAATCGATTTTGTGATAATCTGCATTGGACATGGCATAAATTAATATTTTGCCAACACGAAATGGAGAACTGGGTCTTAAGCAAAGTTGCAGGATTAGTATTTTTGTAGAAAGAAAGGGTTGAGAACTTTGTGACATTCTACAGACCGCCTTGCCATTCGCAACGTCCAATAAGGTTAATTTGTTCCCTACTGTTGTACAAATAGTGTTCTCTAATTTATAAATTATTTCAATCTGTTGTTTAAATGATTGCCTTACAACCCCATGTCCAGCTTTGGTGCATGTAGGATGTTAAATTATCTTAATTGATGTGTCAATCAAAACATATCTTGGATATGCTGGGCTCTTCTGACAAATGTACCTATACCTCATAACCTTTCAGTGCATTTGGTTGTGTAGTGCAGAAAAAATACATGTACATAATATAACTTACTCTTCGGCAGGTTTCTTTCACAGGTCACAGGTCACAGGTCACAGGTCACAGGTCACAGGTCACACTCAAAACACTCAGTAAAACTCGCGATGTAACAATTACCCGAGATTCCCAAGAGGTTTATCGATGTTTCCACTCAACAAACCCTAACTTAAAATGTTTTACTGTATAATTTTAATGAAAAAAATTCTAGGGGTGGTATATGTACGAAATGGGTTGAAATGTAGCTTTCAGACATGTAGTGTTAATATATTTTATCGTAATAAGATAATTCATTATGATAGCAAATTGAACTGTTTTATTTCTCTCTTTTTTTGAAATCTTTACAACGAGTATGTACTAAACAGAAACAAGAGGGTCCCCTATACCTCCTCTGAAAACAATTTCACGCATAAGTAATTGGCCTTTTCACGCATCACAAAAAATTCGAAAACAGTTTCACCTTCACAGAAAAAAGGAAGCAATCACTTTTCACGTAAACATGCAAAGGCTAAATCATGTGTCACATAAGAATACAAATTTTATCCACGTTTCTCAAAACATACAGAACCCTCCATTTTGATGTATCGAAATGCCGTGTGTGACACATCGTGACAGACTAGATTCTAGGCCCTCCTGGTTCACTGTCGCTGTGGTTAGTTTCTCAGTCTTCCAGCCGTAAGCGCGCGGAATGGGCAGGTTTTACATCTAGTTTGGTGTAGTTTACGAGCTTTAATGATGCTAAAATCTCCGAAAAAAGTGAAAAATTATTCCCGCAAAAGTCGTTGGTTCACAAATCACGCGTAAGTAAATGCATAATTCACGGATCAGTGTAAGCCTCTTTCGTTTTCATGTTATATTGAAAGGCTACAAACAATTTATGTTTTCAACAGAAATAAGTCTTGGCTTTCGTTGGATCAATTTTTTTTTATTTCAGTGCTATAGCTGATTTCCCCTATGTGTTTTTCTTTTTTCAGAAAAGAGCCGTTATAGTTACACTTAGGACGCACTTGTGTGCATCTGTTTCATGACGTTTTGGCATATTTTTTGGTGACCTGTGACCTGTGAAAGAAACCTGCCGCTTACTCTTAGCTTACTTATAATTCTTGGTATAATTTAATCATAGCAAAATTAATTAATGGAACCCAATAACAGCTCCTGTAGTCCACAATCTCAGTCGAGAAAAAGAACAAATCACATTGAAATTGAATAATAAAATTATTATTAGAAGCATATCCAAGTATTCATGATCAGCAAAAAAATTATCATAATTACCCTCCATGCCAAAGTGATTTTGCTTATTGCAATCTCCTCCAGCAGGAGGAGACTCCATACAAAAATGAAGATGGCTAAATGTATCTTGGAGGATCAAGTTAGAAAAGAAAACTTTCCAACTTTTCACATATGCATACTATTTTGGTATTTTTGCGAGATTTCATTTGGTAGAGATTTAGGGACTGAGTATATTGTAACCACTGCATTTCAATCAGTCCTCACAACAAAAAAATGTATAAACTTCTTTCGTGTGGGAGTCCCCATGTTTACTAAAAAAGAATATAATGATTGATAAAAATGTCCTGTCTTTCTGAATAAGGTAGGAAAAAACAAGAAATGCCACCAAAAAGCACAGAAGAAAGTTCTGTTATGCGATCAAGATTTTTGGTGGCTTCCCAGAAATCCTTGAAATCATGACTCTATATTTCATAATCACACCATCTTACACCTTGATCTGCTGATGTAATCCTAGTTCCGGCTGAAACTATTAAATCGTTCGCAATGTACCTCACATACATGTTGGATTATTTTCATTAGTAACAACATTCCAAATATTAACTGCTTTTAGGCTTGGCTAAATCTGTATATTATTTTTTACTATAGGGAGTAGCTTTCAACCCCATTCTAGGAGGTCAGGGATGGAAAAATAAGAGTCTAGAAACCAGTACTAGCGGGAGAACTATACTTTATTCGCTACGCGATCCAACATGGCGGACTACAACAACATGCTTTCAACAATCATACGGGAAACTGCTGACCAACACCTCTCCACTTTCGAAAAAAAAAACAAATGAAAGAAGTCGGTAGGTACCCTTAAGTCAGCTAACTAGTCTTCAACAGAACTTTACACTTCAGCAAAACTCTACAGAGTGTTCATAGTCAATGTCTTAAGAATGCCTAGTCTGTGACATAGTCTTTCAGTCTTTCGGAAGTTTGATTATTCTCCCAGATCTCTTCCGCTACAACGGTCTGCAGGAACCTTCCATGGGTTCTGGTTCTCTCAGGGGGGTTTCTGGCATTGCTTCTGCTGTTGTGTTCGGTTGCTCATGGGTCTGCTGTTCTGCTCAGACTCCATCTCCATTCGGAAGACGTCGAAGTGTGTAACTCTTGCTAATATTGACTGTGGAAGGGCTGCCCGAGACAGTGTGTCTGCTGGGTGAAGTGTCGGCCCACTCTTGTAGGTTAGGTCGAATCAATATCGTTGCAGTTTCATCAGCATCCTTTGCAGACGGGCTGGGGCCTTGTTGAATGGCTTCTTCGTTATGGTTTCGAGAGGCTGATGATCTGTGTGGACTACAATGTCAGACTTGCCATATAACCACTGGTCAAACTTCTGAAAACAGTTGCATATTGCCAGGCACTCCTTTTCTATCTGAGAGTAACGCTGTTCTGTGGGACTCATGCTAGAGAATGTGAAGGCAACGGGTTGCAACTTTCCATTATCGTTGGGTTGTGTTATGGGTTATGGGTTATGCCAAGGGCATAATCACTGGCATCCGTCTGAAGTACAACTAGCTTGCGGAGATCGTAGTAGGCTAAGACTGGGGCTGAGGAGATCAGTTGCTTTGCTTTATTGAATGCACTATCCTGAACTTCGGACCAGATGAAAGGTACAGCCTTTTGTGTGAGCATGCGCCAAGGTTGTATCACCGAGCTCAGGTTTGAACAGAAGGGTGACAGATAGTTGACCATGTTGATGAAGCGCAGGAGTGCTGCCTCTGTTGCGGCATCTGTGTTATTGCTGCTACCTTGTCAGGATCAGGTTTCATTCCTTGATCTGAAATAATAGTGCCCATGAATTTGAGTTCCTTGAGCTTGAACTGAAGTTTTGCTGCATTGAGCTTGATGTTGTTTTGGTGACAGCATTCCATCAGAGCAATGAATCTTCTGTCGTGGTCGTTTTGAGCTTCTTCATAGTCGTTTACTTCTCTATATACTAGGATATCATTTGCAATGCATATGATGCCTTCTAGGCCTTCTAGGGCATTTGTCAGCCTCATCTGAACTCTTCAGGGGCGCTGGTAATACCAAAAGCAGACAAAGCCATCTATGTCTGCATCGGGTGTTTCGGGCGGTGGATGGCTTTGTTTACTGTTTGACTTGGGTCTATACACGCTCTGACCTTCTTCGGTGTTTCTTGGATTAGTTCATTGGAGCACCAGGTGTTTGGTTCGTTTATCTTGGCGATAACCCCTTGTTCAACGTAAGGATCCAAGGCTTGTTTTTCGCGCTCTCGCTTTGCTACTGGTATTCTTTGAACTGGCATCTGCACAGGTTGTACGCTCTCATCTACTTGAAAATGAACAGGTGGGCCCAGCTGACCAAGGCCTTGGAAGGTGTCGGCGTACTGGTCTGGAATGTCTTTCTTATGTAACTGGGCAGGAGGTGGAAGCTGTCGCTTTGAGATAACTTTGATTGGCTTAGAGGGCGAGGGTGAAGGATTACACGGTTTGGCCGTGGCCTCATGGAGTTATCGAAGATGGTTGCAAGCCAAAGTCGTCTTTGGTTCTGGAATTGATTCTACATGCTGCGGTGCAACTTCCCATGGATGGGAGGACTGGAACCCTGGGAGGTTTTCGTGTTCAGCACTGGTGTTTTCTACCTTGGAGGATAGGGAATGGATTTCATCTGCGTGAACTTTGATAAGTCCTAGTCTTTCACTGTCGCTCCCCGACATTAGTGCTGGTTTGCATCCGATAGAGGAATCTGGTAGGACTTGAAAGGTGAGTGTTTCATACTTGTTCTGTCTTTTGCAAACTAGATCGACCTGACCTACAGGTTCCAAAGGGTTTGGAGTTTCCATAGGGTTATAGACGGTAGGAGGATCGTTTGAGTTCTGTATCTGGCAGAAGTGAGCGCAGCGTACTGAGGGACATGATGTTGCATGTTGCTGCGGTGTCTGTTTGGAACTTGACTTGAGTGAATGCTGAGCCTGTCGTGGAAAGTGATAGGGCTGGAAGCGGGATGGAAGCGGCGATGCTGTGTACTCGTGCTTCCAAGGAATACGTGAAGCCACAATCAGGATCAAAGGATGTGTCATGTTGCTGCTCCTCCGTGACGTACTTGTCGGTGTAGTGAAGGTCTCGTGATTGGGTAGATGTATTTGCACGTGGGTCGTGCCGCTGGCCACTATGTCGTGAGTCACATCACTGTCCATTTGAGCTCTTTGTGTGTTCCTTCCTACCGTATCGAGTGTTGGAAGCTTTGGATTTGGAATCTGGTACCATAAACTTAGGGTCTTCCAGACAGACTCGGGCGAAATAGTCATTGCCACCACAAGACGAACAGGTCTTTCCTTTAGCAGGACATACTTTCCAAGGGTGGGCACCTTGCCGGTCTACACACCAGAAGCACGTTCCAGGTTCCCTGCGGAGTTTCATCTGGCTGTGTCTGAAGCCTGTCCAGTGCACTTCTGCATCTGTTCCTTTAGACGAATCGACGATTGATTGGTTTATTTGCTTAGCAGACTCTATGGCTCTCGTCTCTGCCGCCACATCTTGCTGGGGTTTTTTTGAGTTGTCAGGTTTCACGTGTGTTTTTAGAAGCTCAGTTCTCGTGTGATCCTCATTGGGACCAAGGATAAATTTGTTTCTAGTGAGTTCATTAGTTAGCTCACCGTAAGCACAAAGGCTGCTCGCTTGTCTTGCATTGACTTCCCACTCTTGTATAGACTCGTGCGAGGTTTGAGATGACGTCCAGAACTTGAAACAGTTGGTAAGAAGTGAACTCCCTGTGGAGCCTGTGGTGCCTAGTTTTTCCTTCCAAGCCCATGGTTTCTTCTTGTCGTCGGTGGGGATTTGAGGTTCTATTGTGTACATAAGTACAGACAAACTTCATCTCGAAATGAAGATCGTAGAGGGGAAATTTCTAGTAAGGGACGTTTGTAGTGATCTGCTCGTTCGGTGACAGGATCTTTGCCAATTTTACGATAGTTGACCTGGATGCAATAATCGTTAAAACAATGCCCAAAATTCTTAAAATGTTCACTCACATTACCCACAAGTTTGAGCTCCGGTCTTGTAAGGTTCGCCATTCTGTAATTCCACTTCTGACACCAAGTCTGGAGGCCAGTATTAGCAGAAGAACTATACTTTATTCGCTACGCGACCCAACATGGCGGACTACAACAACGTGCTCTCAACAATCATACGGAAAACCGCTGACCAACAAAAGTAAAGACAGAAGTGTAACTTGAGAGCTGTTAAAACATTCTTTCACGGAAAATGTATATACCGAGTGGCCATTACTTTTAAGTAGTTATTCAACCTGTACTGTGGAGTGTTCGATCATATTTCCTCTTTTGAGGACCAACATTAAGGAGCTTTACTGGAACATTATATTTCCTTTTCTCTTTCAACTCGATCGTCCTTTTTTGCGTATTGAAGCAGAAAACTCGTTTCTGCTCATCTCGTGTGTGAATGTTAAATTCAAAGTATCTACTTTTGAGGAAGGAGACTTTAACGTTGAAACTTAATGTATGTATTCTTTAAGTTCAACTACTGATGTAGCAGCAGATTTGGTAGCAGATCCAAAGTTGTCGGTCGCCATTACAAACAAGTAGTATTGCTCTTAGCTTGAGTCATTTTCAATCAAACTCCTAATGAGCCACTGAAACCCATTGACGAAAGAGTGCCTGCAAGATTCACTATTGCTGGGATTTTGTCAGTACAATTTAATGAAATAGTGTCTGCCGTTTATTTGAAGCCTTTAGGCAAAGTGAATTGTCCGAGTAGAATATTTTACCAGCAGAGTTTGAACCACGTTTCATGAAGACGAATTTTTGATTACAGTTATATTTCTGATCCCATGACTCATTTCATTTGCGTTGAAATGTATAAACTGTTTTGAGTGCTTTCCGAAAAAGTTACTGAGAAAATTAATGAGAAGCCAACTCAGTGCTAGCAGATCGGTTGATATGGCTTTATCTTGTAAGTAACATGTACATTGAATCTTAAGTAGCTGTAGTTTGTAAATAGTGTCCATTTTGTTTTGTATTGCAAGTAGCGGTAGTATTGTAGGTAGTGTACATGCTCTAATAAAAGAAAATAAATACATAACAAAAATAAAAAATAATAATAAATAAATAAAAAAAAGTGCTAGCAGATCGGACAGCTCTTTTTCCCAGAAGCTTTGGTACCGAACCTTTGAACTGTCAGGTCTTTTCTAGGAAAGATGGAAAGGATTCTATTCATCGCGAACGAACAAGTTGCAATTTTATATTTTCCAGTCCCGGGGACCCTAAACTATAGTTGGATTTCGAGTTGGATTTTCGAGTTAGGATTTCAAGTTGGATTTTCGAGCTAGGATTTCGAGTTGAATTTTCGAGTAAGGATGTAGAGTCGGTCTTTTCGAGATGGTTACTAGTAATCCAGCTGCAACGAATCGGCTAGTTTGCCCGGGAACCGTCTCGTAGATTTCCAATTCAATGCGGTAAACAAAGGAACTCCTTTAGGCGTGGGTTTAGTGTTTTGCCTTTTTATTCTGCGACATTACTATTTATAATATAGAAAGGACCCTGCGCGCCTTCTGATTGGTCAAAAACCCATGTTTTATCACAGTTTAGAAACTAGTCCTAAGAAAATACGCGCGCTGATTGGTTAAAAATCGTGTTTCTATTACACAATTAGATTATGAACTCGAGATTTCTATTGCGTGATAGTTGACGAGGACGCAGCCCGAGTCAACTCTCAGGCACAGAAATCGAGAGCGAGTAATCTTATTGTTTTACTATAAATCTACTAGTCGTTCAAAACTTTATCTAAATCCTTTTCACAGACCCGACAAGAAGCGGTCGTCATTTTGTTAACAGGGGCACGCTGCTACGCCACTCACTATCTATTACAGAATAGATATTGAGTAGCGAAGCCAATCAGAGAGCAGCATTCATGATAGAACGCTAGTAGATTTATACTAAAACTAAATAAAAACTAAATAGAAACACGGTACATGTTTTTTTTTTCGCCTATAATATAAACAAATAAAGAAGCCTAAGCCGTGTATTACACGATGATAAAACTGAGCTAGGACGTTTGAGAAGATTCGAGAAATGTAGAAAACATTCGCCTGTGGCTGGTGTTTTCTACATTTCCGTCGTGTTCTCAAATGCCCGTCGTGTTTTATCAGTGTAATACACGGCTCAGGCTTCTTTATTTGTTAAAGTGCAACTATGATCAAATTCTCCATACCCATTTTTTTACAGTTTCGCACACAATAGGTCTTTCCTAGATTTTTTGCCAAATTTCAAACTACTACGAACATTAGAACTCATGTCGTTTCGACCTTTATTTCCGAGAATTTACGGCCGCAATTTATTTTCCTTGTTCCAAGCCTTGGTTAAGAATTTGAGAAAATGACGTCATTTTCTCAAAAATACCACATGGGTTGAAATTATAATAACAATCAGCACAGCAATTCGCATAAACAATAATAATAACTTTGGCTCATACATTCGTGCAATTTTTTACATTAATTGTTATCATAATTTCAACCCGTGCGGTTTTTTTGAGAAAATGACGTCATTTTCTCAAATTTTCAACCAAGACTTGGAACAAGGAAAATTAATGGCGGCAGTAAATTCTCGGAAATTAAGGTCCAAAAACCACGAGTTTTAATGTTTGTAGAAAATTGAAATTTGGCAAGGTATCTAGGAAAGACCTAATGTGTATGAAAATGTAAAGAAATGGATATCGAGAATGAGCTCTGAGCGATACTGATTGCAACTACATTGTTTCAACTGCTAGCTTGCAACATTGCTTGCAACTGCCCTCCCTCTTTAACATTGCTTGCAACTACCTACTCGGTTCAATGTTGCTTACAACTGCCTGCCCTACGCAACATTGCTTGCAACTTGCTTTTCTAAGCAGTATTGCTTGCAGCTGCCTACCCTGTGAAATATGGTATTCCAACTGCTGCTCTGTGCAATACTGCTTGGAACTGCCTGCCCTGTGCAACATGGCTTTACATTGCTGGCCCTGTGCAAAATGGATTGCAACTGCTGAATTTCTACAACAATGCTTGCAGTTGTGAAACATTTCTCGCAACAGCCCGCTCTTTGAAACACTGAGACGATTGAGAAGTGTCAGGCAAAAATAGTTGTTTCACGTTCGATTTCGCTCAAAAATGTGCAGTTTCAAGTCTTAACAGATTTTCGTAGGTAAATTTTTCTTTCTTTTGTAATTGTTACGGATAAAGCGAAAAATAGACATTGATGTTCCTTTTCTCTCAAATGCGCAGTTTCAAATCTTTAGTCTGTAGTAAATAAAATTTTGTTTCTTAGGAAATTTGGAGGTACGAAGTTTTAGTAAGTGTTGACGGGCCTACACGACTCCTGCAGTTCGCAATGAAAAGACTGTATAGCCTTTATAGCTTAGCCTTGACAAGAATATCTTTTAAGGATTTTCCTTTGCGAAGGGGCGGCTCTTTGAAGATATTTCTTAGGTGTGGTTTGTTCTGTATCAAGTGCCATTTCCCCATGAGTATTTCTTTTAAGTTAGGCAACGCCGGGTGGTATTGCGTGACAAAGGGTAGAATTTTCTTTCATGCGGTTCTGTTTTTATTTTGAAGCGACTTTTTTTTTATCAGAAAATTTTACTTCTGAGAGATCTTTTTCTACCGTTGCTTCTGGGTAACCTCTATTCTTAAAGCGTGCGGTGAAGTTTCTCATGTTTTCTTCGAGAGCACGTTGTGAGGAGTTAGTTCTTAGAAGCCTTAACGCTTCTCCTTTATGAAGCCTTTCGGGACGCCTGGCGGGTGACACGAATAGAAACTCGTGTATTGAAAAGTCTCCGTAGCTTTGAAATGTGTTCCCACATTAAGTATAGATTCTTTAAGGAATCTGTCACCTTTTTACACTATAGTGTCCACGAAAGTCCTCTCTGTTTCTGATATATCAGCCGTGAATTTGATTGTAGGATGAAAGCTGTTTGCCTTCAAGAGGAATTCTTCCATTTTGTCTCTGTTTGTGTCCCACAGTGATATGATGTGATCAATAAATCAATTCCAAAAGATGGGTGTTGTGTCACTTTTTCTAAGTATTTCGCGTTCTATTTTCGCCATGAAAATATTAGCAAAAGCTACAGCCATTTTCGTTCCCATTGCAGTTCCATGCGATTGAAGAAACTCTTTTCCGTTAAATTGCGACGAGTTTTCTTTTAGGATAAGACCAAGCAGTTCTCTTAAATACCTGGTGGATTACCCTGATGGAATTCTTCTTATGCTTTGCATACAGTGTTTAAGAGTGGATGCCTATAAAAATCGACCTATATCGCCTATCAGTGGCACAAGTCGAAAAATTGATTTCGCTTGCATTTTGCCCATAGATAGGTCCTAGCAAGAAAAAAACGGACCATAGTTAGTTTCTGCTAATACCACTTTCTTTGGTAGAATTATGCCAAAAACGATTTCGCCCTGATTCGGCTCAAAATCTTCTTCCGGTTTTGCTGAATTTTCCGAATATTTGATTGCTTCGCGCTCCGCAGAACAGCTACTTGAGAATCTTTCAATGGATTCTATATTTAGTCCAGGTCTTCGTGGTATGACTGAGTGAAAAATAGAGTAAATCGAAATCAGTTTTGAGCCCTAAACGAGATCAAAGAGACACGCAAGATATTACAATGTGTTGCAACCGAATTATTGCATTAAAACATCGCCATATTTTTCTATGGGCTGTAACTTTAAATACCATAAAAACACTTTCCTCAGGTTATACATACACTTACCTGTTAGGATATCAAAAAATATCTCTGGGTAAATGGTTTTAAGTCGCCCGCCTTGCCCTGTGTTTCTCATAGAGTTTGCTCAAAATCCGCCGTTGTAATCTAAACAATTGCGTGACGCGGATAGTCTACTCGAGTAAATATTCGTTTCCAACAATCTGATGAAAACAATTTTTGAAACGTTGTGTAAATAAAATAATGGAAAATGGTTTTTTGTGTGTTTGTTTAAGTTAGTATAAATACATATGTTTATTTTTCATTTGCATTGCAACACCCACGACATCCCTGATAAAGAACGTTACTACGGTGCTCCAGGAAATGATTCAAGTGAATAATTTTTAGCACTTGTTTATTACAAAAAAATGGCTCAGTTATTAATTTCACTGATACGATACAATACAGTGGCAGTTTTATAGATACACTTAACCAATACTCTATGGTCAAGTGGAAATACCATAAATTCTATAAACTACTAACTGCGTGATGGCATCTCAGCTCTTCTAGTTGTGGACAAAATTTGTTTTTACACAATATTCTCAAACTAGGCTAGAAAACCCAGAATTTCTTGAATTGAATTAGCCTAGGAAAAAATTGCGTTTGCTTTTCAATCATACTGAGAAAGAGTCCATCTTTTCTACTTTGGTTGTTTGATAAATTAAGTGACAGTATTAACGCTATTCGCTACCTGTCTGAAATTTGCAGATCATAACACTGGTAGACAAATCAACATTACAGTGGTCGATCTATGAACAGCAAACGTCCATCTTGTTTTGTTCGCGGTAGTCGGTCACGGAAGAGCGAATTTTTATGAAATATATATAATTTAATTAAGCAATTTGCCAAAATAGGGGTTTCTTAAACCAGGAACATGGAACATTCCGGACCATCGAATACTAGTTTTGCGAAAAATATGTAAAGATTAAATCGAAGAAAAATAAACTGGTATCAGCTCGGAAAATAAGAAAAAAATCAAAAACATAACAAAAAAAAGGAAAAAGGAAAGAAAATAAAATGAAAGTGAATGCAATAAGTGAAGGCTAGCAACTAATAGGAGCAATCTATTTCGCCGTCAGTTTAATCACGTGACTGTCTCTTATTCCGAGATTTCGTAATTCTCAGAAAACCAAGGTGGTAGCGTTCGACCTTCTTAATCAGACCTAAAAATGTGGGTACATGAGTGTGATTTCTTTATTCAATTCATTACGTCAATACAAAGAAATGGGTATCCACGATTTCTCATGAAGAAATAGTTTCTCCATGAGATAGAAATAGAACTCTTCAGCATTGAGTTTCTTGTCTAAACTAGTTTGGAGTTCTCGAGCTCTGATGACAGTGTAAACAAATACAAAAAAAAATTTAAAAACATTTGGCCACGCGCGCGCTGTCTTACAGGGTCGCTGGTCAAAACTTTATTGTCTCATGAAATTTTTGTTACGAGTATATTTCCAGGAAAATGTTTTGTACAGTAAAAGTTAACACTTAATTAAGAGTGATTTTCTGAGTGTCGAGAATCGGAAGAAAGTCACGAAAAATCGATTTTTCGTTTATTTCGCCAAAACATACCTTTGGGTGAACTTATTCACGGAAAAATAGTTTAAAGTTCCAACGATTTATTTTACGGCCAAAATTTAAGAAAGTTCGAAATTTGCATATAATGGCGGTTTTCGCGGCTTAAAATGTTCAGAATTTCACGCTTCTTTACGAAAACAGCGGGGGCATAAAAACAATCCTATGAAAACAAAACTTGGCACAAATATTATTTCCTTTTTATACTTTGAAATCGTGTAATAAGTTTCTTGAAGTTTTGTTTGTAGGTTTGTAACGAAGGGTATTTTGGACAGCCGCCATTTGTGTCTCTTGGCAAGGGACTAATAAAGGCCAACTAGTATAAATGACCCCTACTATATATCATTTGGTCAAAATATCTACATTTCAGGAAACCTTGGTTATTGTTGTTTTCACCCGAAAAGTTATAGCTCTGGGAATTAAAATGTTCTCCGTCAGTAAAATAACATGTTACAGCATTTAAACGAGTTCAATTTTATGCAAATCACAAGGTTATTCTTTGGAAGTCAACGGTTTAAAACAGGAAACAACGACTCACCGTTACTTACGTTCCTTCTACTGCTATAGAAACGATTTTAACTTCCCAGTGTCCTTGTGAGCCGTTCTGTAAAATATTTCCAGTAAAACAGCGAGCATAAACGGCCATAAAATTCGACAAGGTCGACAATGTTTATATTTGAGATGAGACACTGAGTGGCACACACAGTCCTGGCCGTTTTCATCGTCTTCCTCAGTCGAGAATCCTTTAAAAATATGATAGAATATACGTTTGAAACCGTAGCAAATTAGTTTCTCATATCCATATGCCTCACGTCGACTTACGAGTAAATAAGTCAGTCCCCGTATATTAAATTAACAACTTGACTGACCTCTGAGGTCAGCTCACATGATATGCCATTAAAATACTTTTCCCTGGTTTCTCATTACACGCGTAACGCCGTATTTAAGGACGGTGGCGCGAAAATTTTCAAGTCAATAGATTTTTTCTTAATTTTACGGCGGTCAGATAATGAGTTACTTGTGTCAGAAATAGAAAAAAAAAAAAAATGGGGGTCACTGACTTCGTTTCAGAGATAAAGCGTGTAGAAAACCACCTGATTTTGAAAATTAGCATGGTCTAGAGGGGTTTATAGTTAAAAATATCGAATGTGAGTCAAAGGAGGCAAACGATCTTACTGGATAGCACCACCGCCAAAGCAGCGACTATCCGGGTCTGAACTCCAGACACCGTCAGTTACACTAATAAGTCGAGATAAATAATGCCCTTGGCAGTGAATGCGTTATTTAGAGGCATGAAAGGAACGAGCTGAGTACGTGAATCTCACGCGAAAAAAATAAGCTTTGCTCTCGCTGCTCGTATATCACCAGCCTTTGCTAACTAAAACGGCACAGCCTGTGTTTCTGTGTTTTAGTCATTTCAGTCACTTATGACGCTCAATTTTGCTGTTATGATTAGGTTTTAGAAGTAGCGCTAATCCACCCCCACCCCGCTCCCAGGACAAGTAATTTCAAAAGTCGATCGTGACGGCTAATACTCCCGAAAGCAGAATACAATCCGCATTTGTATTGAGAGGCACTAGCCTGCGAGGGGACATATATTAAAGAAGAGAAACTAGGAACGGAAAAAGGGAATTAGAAGTGCCAATCAAGCCTGTTCGCCTTAAAAGAATCTACCTGCACATACTTGAAAAAGCCATATTACCATTAAAACGGATTAACTCTGTGCTGCTGTAACTGAGGATCATGTATTAAATATTTGTTTAATTTTTCACACAAAATGTCATGCTGCTCTTCAAAGACTTCGCAATAACTTTATAGGGAAGTGAACATGTTTGATTTGCATTAACAAGCGCAACTTGAGACCATTGAGAATACAACCTCAACAAGTAAATAATAAATGTCTGACACTTTTTTGACGCCTTCAACGACACAGGGAAATATTGAACCTCCTCAAGATATGCGATTGTGAAGTTTTATAGTAATCAAATGAGAAGGAATTTCTTCAAATATGGCCGGGATACGAAATTTAACGGTAAATTTGGAAAGAACATGTTAAGCCTATGTAACATAAATTTCAGATTAGCAAAATGAAAGAACGAAACAAATGGAATAAGGCCTTTATTTTCATAGAGTAAGTTTGTCACTTTTGCCAAGCAACACGAAGCGTTATGTATCAGTCAATTCGAGCAGTGCCCATCCCCCCCGGGCTAACCCTAAGGCATTAAAATTTTTTTTCAAAAAATGGGAAATTCCCCGGGGTGGGGACACATAAGCTGTCTAAATGCCCCGGGGTGGGGACGAAGAAAGAGGGCAAATGCTCCGCACCCGAGATTGTCGCCTTCCAACACCTCCGCAGTATTTTAATCAATAAGTGAATAAAACGGTTAACTGTTCAGTATTTTAGTGCAACGGTAAGACTTCAAGGACAACCGTACCTGTTAGTTTTTTCTGATTATATTTATTTCTTTATATTTGTTTTTAACAGTTTGCTAGAGGATAGTTGGGTTGCGGCAGACGTGCCCCCAGCCGCGAGCGATGATAGGTGCCTGTATTTGGAGGTACTTTTTCTGCGAAGAATCAAGACATTTTAAACGATAATGCATTGCATTTTAAGCTCGCAGAATCTGTCTTGAAGATCGCATCATTTAAATTCGAAACCTTAAGTATGTTAACTCCACTTTCATGAATTTCAAAAATGCTAGGCTAGTTTTGAATGCGAAATGCGAAATAGTCGTGTTCACGTTAGTGATTGTTTTGTGATAAACAAAATATAGTTCACCTTTTCGCTTATATTCATATGCTTACAAGTAATGAAGAAATATCTAAAATTGAGAAAACATACCTTTAAAAACATCTGCAAGTTTCTCTAGTGCCTGATGAACAAGCGATGGTTCGACGAACACCTCGTTTTTCCCGATGAACTCATCCATGGCACTTTCTTAAACACGTGCATCGAATGCCCGTGGGTGGCCCCGGGGTACGGAAATGCCCAGCCCCTGGGCCGCGATAAAATTACGGATGCCCCACTACCGGGACTGACAACGTGAGCAAATGTCCTTTGGTTGCCCAGCGGGGATGGCCACTGCTGGAATTGACTAATGCCTTACTGACAGCAGGCCAGGTAGCTTGCGGCTCTAATAAACGGATATGCACAATTTAAAACATTATGATCTTCGGCGGTCCAGCTATTCCTGCAGATAAAGGGTTTCTTATTTTTGAGTATTTATCTTTGCGCACATTCAGATGTGTGCCAAATGTTACTAAGCGCAAAGCTACGAATCACGTCGACATCAAAGAGATCAATCCAGTGTTTAAGTTATGTCAGGGTATCATGCATCTATGAACTATATCTTAGAAGCTAACAACTGCGACCACAAGGTCTACTGGATCCCGTTTCTCTTCTGGTTTGGGACTACTCTCATGATCCAATCTATAGCCGGGATAAACAGAAAGGGCAACAGCAGGCATCCCTGCCTCACCCCGGTCTTAAACTCAAATTCCTCTGTCAGTTGTCCCTCGTGAACCACTCTGCAAGACAAACCCTCATAAGAGTTCCGAATCAGATTGACAAACTTCATGGGTACACCATAAGGTCGGAGCAGCTTCTATAATGTCTCCTTGTCTAGGCTATCGCTGTTCAGTACTTTGCCTGGCACAGACAGGAGTGTGATCTCTCTATAAGTTGAACACAGGCCAAGGTTTCCTTTCTTGGGGATCTTAATCAGGAGTCCTTCCTTCGATTCTGAAGGCATTTCTTCTTCTTCCCAGATTTTCTCGAACAATCCATAGAACATCTCAGCAAGCAATTCTGGATCTACCTTGAGTCGTTTCGCTGGAATCTCATCTGTGCCTGCTGCCTTGCCATTGTTCAGTTGTTTGATGGCCTTCCTGATTTCTTCCCTAGTGGGCTTACCACAATCAATTGGCAGGTCTTCCGCTGCGACGGGAATGTCTGGTGTATTTGCTGGAGCTGGTCTGTTAAGAAGCTCCTCAAAGTGTTCTGCCCATCTACTTCGCTGCTCATCCGCACCCATCAAGACACTTCCGTTCTTATCTTTGACAGGACGTTCTGTTCGTCCAAACTTTCCTGCAAGCTTCTTGGTTTTGTCATAAAGCTGTTTCATGTTCCCACTTGCTGGCGCCTCCTCTTCTTCCTGTGTCATTCTATCCACAAAGTTCCTCTTATCTGTTCTGATATTTTTCCGTACTTCTCTGTTCACTTTAGCGTATTGTTTCTGCGCTTCTTTCTTTGCTGCCCTTGTTCGGCAAAAGGATGCTGTGATGAACCTTGGTCCTCTTGTTTCCCATAAAATAAGGGCTTTTTGTGCCTCTCTCGGCAGTAGAAAGTGCTACACCCTCCGTATGGGGAGCATTGCTCTCTTGATCTCCAGAATACAACACCATCTCTCCTGTTGTCAGTCGCAGTTGTCCGGACTGCTTCCACCTGGTCTCACAAAGTCCCAGCACAACAAGGTTGTAATTGTGCATTTTTATACCTACCTGGGCTGTCTTCCCTGACTCAAACATTGCTCTGATCTTCCAAGTTCCGATATTTAAGGTTTGCCTGGTCGACAGAAGGGTAGTCAGCGTTGCAGGTTCCTTTTGGTTTTCCCTGCAACTCGTCATGCACCTTCGCGAGGAAAGGCCTTGTTCTCCCAGAGCTTGTGGAGTTTGTCGATTCATTCGTGTTTCTGTAGCAGCATATCTTTTACGGGGTAGGAGTGCTAACCGTACGCGCAACCTTCCTCCTTTCTCAGCCGGGCTTAGGACCGTCCATGGGCGAGTTAAATTGAGGTAAGGCTAGTCGAATTGTTTGCATTTCCTGAGTAAACAAAATCTCTACAAAAAGTCAAATTGGGTCAACTTGCATGAGATCGCTCGCCTCAGAAATAACCTTTGCCCGGAAAAAAATTATATCACGTTCAAAAACAGCTCTTTTACTTGCTAGAATTGAACTTAAAAAGAATTCTACCTAATACCGAGTGTGTTGTGAGACGCTTGAAAACCGTATGGAATTTTTGATTTATCAAAGTCTAGAAATTCCGATTCTCTTAGCTTGGTCTCCAGCAATTCGGAATTACAATTGTGTCTCAAATATCATCAAAACTGCTGAGCAATACTTCCTAAATAAAATTATAAACTAAGGAAAACCATAATTTGCTATGCGTCTTCACGCGGCTTCCATTTTTTGATGATGAAATTTGACCTCATTTCATTGATTTTTCGCCTTTACGGGTTGTGGAGGGTTTTTCGTAATTCTCTAAAAAAATGTAAAAACTCTAGAACCCAAAACTTATATCACGATTCCTAGCATACAATAGGTTATCTCTGGGCGAAATATTAAGGGGTCCATTTTCTCCAGCTTGTGCTGCCCCTTACGCTTCGGTTAGGGAGAGTGGCTCTTAAGTCTTTATGGCTTGTAGTAGTTGAAACTGTATTTCTCAGGCAATTAAGAGATATGAAGCCAAAATTGACATTTTTCGTGCCATTTCACTTTAATATGCGGGTTTACGTGTATACAGCTTAAGTGGCTTAAAGTGTTTCAGAGGAAATATAAAAACACAGACCGATCGAAAATGGACATTACTGGGGTGATTTCGCTCAAATGTTCAGTTTTAAGTCTTTACAGTCTCTAGTATCTAAAACGGTATTTCTTAGGCAATTGAGAGGTATAGAGCAAAAATCGTCATTTGACATCCGCTCTCGCTCAAATGTGAAGTTTAGAGTATATACAGTTTTAACTACAATCATTGATACAAGTGTTGACACATTTTGAGCAAAACAAGCCCTTTCTATCGGCGTCCTTCCGTAATTTCAAAAAACATTTTTTCTTGTCGAAAGCTAAACTCCCTCTCCCCCTTTTTAATGTTTAACTACATTCCGTTAAAACTGTCACGTCATTACAACATTGAAAAGGGAACAGGGGATCGAAATGTGAAAATTGGAGATCGAAAAACTTACGCGTTCAAAGAAATAGGTCTTTTTCGGGGAGTGTCTTAACTGTATTTCTCCATGATTGAAGATAAAGCTGTGTTTTGAGGTAATTGGGAGGTATACAGCAAAAATCGTAACTTTAGGTCATTTAATGAGAAGTTTCAAGTATTGAAAGCCTTTTAAGGCATGAAACGAAAATCGAGATTTCTCGTGATTTTTCATGTTACACATGGCAGGCAGTTGCAAGCACTAGGGAACTTAGCAGCAGCCTATTCTGGGAAGGCGACGGCAACCGGAAGTGAATTTTCGTTACGGCAGGCGTTCTAGAGTTGTCTGTCAAGTCATATTCGTTTCGCGCGAGCATGAAAGCCTTCATTTTGACGTGGTCTCCATAACGTGAGTTTCTTTATCTCATTAGCTTTTCTAAAACTTGTTTTAACATTTTATTTTGCTCTTGTTATCTTTTTAGACAAAAAGAAACACAGATATTTTTATTTCTCGTAACTTTCAGCAAAAGATGTCGGCGCCAGTCTCCGATGGAAAGCTTAAGTAAGCTTAACTATGGAGGCTTTTGAGGACATTTCAAAAGGAAATACTTTTATGGAAATCTTTTTAAGTTTACATTTTTCTCTCGATCGTCGCTCAAATAGCTGAATTGTCGTATTTTAGTTTGAGAGCTATGGAGTGGACTGAAGATCATGATGTAATTTTTCTTCGAGAAATCCTGCCGATTGATTTGTTTTCATTAAAAAAAGAAAGGTTGCAAGGGAAGAAAGGTGAGAATCGTTCGGAGAAAAATTAAATCAAGTGAAGACAATCACATGCCTCACGAAGAAACTACAAATGGAATATCAGTGCACGTCATGTCTGAAATAGATAATTTACTTGAAGAATTCGTGGGGAAAGAAGAAAGCTTAAACAAAGTTGGTGACGCTTAGTTAAGAAAGCTAAAAGAAGATAAAAGCAAGGCAGAGGCCATTAGGCAGAAAGCTTTAGAGCGACACAGGGAAACGAAAAAGCGCAAGTCAGCAGAAAATGGAGATAAATGCGAGAAGAAACCGAAACGTCAAGAAAGAAGTGCTCGTATCGAACCAATAGTCAACTTAATAAAAGAGAAAGCCAGGACTGAGCGAGAATTACGACAACAAGAGCTAGACCTTAGAAAACTAGAGCAAGAGCAGAATCGCGTAGGATGGTTACTGTCTTACAGCAACAACACCAAACAAATCAAGCTCTTCTGTGGGTTATACAAAAGTTTATTCACAGGAATGACATTGTTTTTAAGAATAAAGATGTTAGGTCAGTTTCTATTTATTTTAACGAAAATACAAGTATTTTATAAAATTGATGTCTTATTATTAACTTGCGTTTTGTAAATTCGAAAAAAACGAGTTCATTCATTATTGTTGTTAAAAGTTTGACTCCTGCATTGATGATGCACCACCAAGAAGAATTCAAATACTTAATAAATTTTTGTTTAATTGATATGGCCTCCACTTCTGCTTTGTTTATTTCATAAAATTTATCTAAAGTAATACTGCAATGAGGGAGGGTCCAGACCAAAAAAACTCCCAAGTTTTGTTTCCTTATAGGCAGGTAATAGCGTTATTAGCACACACAAGATACATTTTTCCCACAGTACTCATTCCAATTTTCAGGTTTTTCTTAAAATCCAAATACTTGAAGTCGTCGATGATGTCCCCAAAGAGGCATTCCACGGTTACTCTAACAGAAGTTTAAACTTAAAAATTGTATTGTTCCGTCATCGGCGTTAGGACACCATGGCGAAATGGTGTCTGTAGATGTATTCGAAGGGGATAAGGGGATCATCATAAATACTCATGGGCTGGCCTTTTGGGGAACCTGCATTCCTTTCTATTTCCCGAAGAAGATTGAAATCTTTCAACATCCTTGAATCGTGTTTTTTCTCCTCTGCACAACAAAACGGATAAAAAAGATTAGCAATTTAATGAAGCCTTATGTGTGAGCTTATTCTTATGGCATCCTAGTGAACATAACTTACCAAAAGGCCCATACATGTTTCCAATAAATCCACTTGGTGCGAGGGACTGAAACTTGAGTGATTGTACCCGTTTATGTCCATTCTACACTATTCTCTGGTGTTGGCTAGGGCGAAAAATATGTCTTTATTTTTGCAAAACCTTACACCAGGACTGGCGGCCTCCTTCGTAGTTTGTGTTGTTTTGTGTCCTTTTTCCCTTTCCCTTTTCTCAGTTGTTTCTTATATTGTACACGCTTTTCATAATGAGCATGCTTCCCCAAATATCGACACAATATTTGAAATGAACTAAAAAAAAATCCTCAAGTGGCTACGAAATATATAAAAGTGTGCACCAGTATTATGCAACAGCGTTTTGTAACTAGTAGAAAAAAAAAACAATTGTAGTAGCATTGTTTTTTGCTAGAAATATAAGTCATGTGAATGTTTTAAAAGTAAACTAGCAATCGAAGACGTTATTGACCTTCCGCAAACTCTGCTTGATGTTTTCGTTTATTACTAGTTTACCTGTTCACTTTTTAAAGTTTATATCCAGAGTGTCTCGGTCTTCTCGTAGTTGCCTTTTAGGCCTATTGGATTGGAATTTGTTTGGAATGCAGGCTCATGCAATGGAATATCATTAAAAAAAAAGATAAATGTAATTTCCATTTGAAAAGATTCCCCGCAATAGCCTCGGTTGCAAGATAGTTCCAGTCCAATACCAAAAATATGAATATGGGTTATTTGGCGGAGAAGCAAAAATGATTTTTGTATTGAGGACTTTGTACCGTCCAATATAAAAGTGGTATCATCAGCGTACTGGTTTATTTTGTATTCATTCTCCGAAATTTGAATGCCAAGAATTAATTTATCTCGCCTTACTGCTGCCCCCAGGATTCCAGCACATATAATAAAAAGGAAAGCGGACAATGAACAGCCTTGACGCACGCTTCTACCTACATTAAAGAAATCTAATGAGCAACCATTGTTTTGTATAGTGCTGCTAATGTGGGTATTAAAGAGTTTTATCCAGAGTAAAAGACAATCTCTAAAGTCATACTATTTTGGAATTTTTTTTTTGATAAAAACCATTCGAGTATCAGACTTTTTTAAATTCGATGAAAAGGAGAAGTTCTGAAATTTTTTCGTTATCTCTTTACCATAAGATACTATTTAATAACGTTATATTTTCGCCAATAATCTGTTTATTTCGCCAGCCTGTTTGATTACTGTTAATTACTGAAGCAAGGTTCTTTTTATTCTGTTAGCGACTGATTTTGCAGCGATTTGATAATCACAATTTAAAAGCGAGATGGTTCTTCAGTTTTTTATATAACATAGAGATTTATTTTTCTTTGGAATTAAACTTAATAAACCTGTCCCCTTTGATATGGAGAGAAGGCCTTTAGCATGGGAAACGTTAACAGAGGCGAGAAAAAAAAAGCTTAATTTCATTCAAAAAGAGTATAAAATTCAACTGGAATTTCGTCCGTTCGAGGTGTCTTGTTTGATTCCATAGTTTTTCAACTTTCCAGACATTGTGCTGCCGTTAGCAGACTTTCACAAAGTTTTCTTTCAAAATCACATATTGTAGTATAGTTTTCTTATTGAAAAAAGAGGTCTTTACCAAAAACGTTTTCAAAAGAGCTATTGTTTGACGTATACAGTGCTTTCATTTAGGATTTCTTTATCTGTGTTTAGGGTGGTTTTGTCATCGATTTTCAGATTTCTTATCGTATTAATATTAAAATGCCTTTTCTCCAAGTCAAAAAATACTTTCTATTTTTCTCCCCTTTATTGTACCAACGTGCTCTGGACCTTATAATCGAACCTTGGGTTTTGTATTTGATCCATTGCTTTAGGGTTTGTTTCCTAATTTCTAGTTTCGAGCTGATTTCACGTTTCTCAATTTCGGAAAGATTGTTTTCAAGTTTGCCCTAAAGAATTAAAATCTCGGTCTCCAGGGTCTTCTCAGTTGGTTTAGTTTTTGCTTTTAGTTGTTTTGCATATTTATTTGAAACTGCTCGTATCTGCATTTTCATCACTCCCATAAAAGTATTGCGTCTACTCACTCGTCCTCTTTGTAATCATTTGACACTTTTCTTTAATAAGGATAATATATTCAAGATCCTATAGAGAGTGGCTATTCAACTTCCAGAAACCTGGCCCTTTTTTTGAATCTCAACAGAGAAATTGTCAAATGGTTTGAACCCAGGAGAATAAAAAGTTCGTATAGTGTGATCGTGGGGATAAAAAGATCTGTTGTTGGTGACGCACGCTTCGACAACATGACCGGAAGAAATCTTCAGAGTCAAGTGAATAGTTTTTGTCGGGCGATGATGTTATAAGTTTTCTGTGTTGAACATAATTGGTCAATTTAGCCATGATGGAATTGGCTGAAAGACTCGTGTAAAGTTTGTCATCAGTCGTTAGTGGGTTTCGACCCGTCTAATGTTTGTCATATTAAGTCGGTCTGTTGGAAGTCCGTTTGTCGGTTTCGTTTCTCTCATGGATAAGTCATTTCTAAGGGGCTGGTTGTTGTTGACATCTGTTCAGTGGCGTTTGTTGTACGTTAGTGTATCAGCTTTCGAGAGGTAGTTACTGAAAATAGTTTGTACTGTAGGTTGAGCACTGAACAGAGCCCCAGTCAATGTTTTGGTTTCTCAGTTGATGATGTACAGCAATGTGATTGTTGGCATCACCATTTCTCGTGGCTTGTTTCTGTTCACTCAGTCTCGTGTTAAGGATTTTGCCAGTCCCACCAATATAGCAAGCCTGCATTTGATCTTGTAAACTTCTCCCTGTCTGTTGTTAGGTTCGTAACTTGTCTTTCACGTTAGTCAATAAGTGTCGTAACGAAGTTGTAGGTTTCTGGGCTACACCGATGTTGTAGGGCTGTAGGGTCGGTAATTGTTTCGTCTAATAAAGTCAGCTTTGTAGTTGTTTTATAAAAAAAAATGTTCAAAGTATCTAATTTCGTGAAGCAGGCTGTCCGGTTTGTCATAAACTAGTTGTGCTCGTCTCGCCAAAGTCTTTATAGTCGTTGCTTCCTGTCATTCGTCAAGTAATCTGTCGGTATGCGTCCGTGTTCTGTACATTGTCGTTCGCAGTTCGCTGTTCTCGCGGCTTTCCAAAAAGTCTAGAAAAGGAATTTTTCCATTGTCTTCCATCTCTATAGTAAACTGATGTCGCCGCTCCGTTCGTGTAGGTCGTCGTAAAATTCGTCAATTTCGTCGTTTTAAACGGCAGTAATGGTGTCGCCAACGTAGCGTAAGCAAAGCAGTATCGTTTGTCGGCAAGTTGCAAGGGCGCGTTCGTCCACTTGTTGCATCACAATTTTTGCGACAACAACAGAAACAGGCGACCTCATCATTGTGCCATGCAACTGTTTTTAGTGTTAAGCGTTGTACTGAAAGTAATAACATGCAAGGCAAAGTTTCAGTAAGTCCATGATATCTTCCGTAGGTAACGGTAGTTTAACAGTAGATTGTTGTATAATTGTCTCGGTACACTGCAATGCCAATTGAAGTGAAATTCTGGTAAACACTGATTTCACATCAAAAGACACAAGGTGGGTTGCAGTATTAACACTCTATTAACACAATACAGATACCTGACGACTACAATATGCATTACAGTTGGCACGCGTGTGAAATCTAAAACCGTATTTTCGAGGAAATTTTGAGGTATAAAACGAAAATCGGCATTTCTCTTGCGATCACACTAAAATGTATAGTTTCAGTGTTTACAGCATGTAGAATCTCAAACTGTGTTTTTGAGGCAATGTAAAGTTATGAAAATCGACATTTTCTTCTACGATTTGACTCAACTGTATATTTTGAAATCTTTAAAGCATAATTAGTCTTAAGCTGAGTGTTCGAGGCAATTTGGCTTTAGGAAGCGAAAATCGACACTTCTTGTTCAATGTCACTCAAATGTGTAGTTTCACGTTTTTACAGCATGTAGAATCTAAAACTGTGTTTTTTGAGGCAATTTGCAGTTATAAATCGAACAATAATCATTTCTTGTGGGATTTAATTCAAAGGTATAGTTTAAGGCCTTTTCAGAGTGAGGAATTTAGGACTGTCTTTTACAGGTAGTTTTGAGGTACAGACCGAAAATGGACCTTTTTTCTCCTATTTCACTCAAATGTATAATTTGACGTCTTTGCAGCATCTGCAATCTAAAACGGTGTTTTAAAAACAATTTAAAGTTATAGAGCCAGAATTGACATTTATAGTGAGATTTTTGTCAAATCTATAGTTTCACGTCTTTACAGCATGTGGAATCTAAAACGGTTTTCTTTACTCAATTTTGAGTTATAAAACAAAAATCGACATTTCTCGTGTGATTTCACTCAAATTTATATTTTAAGGTCTTCAAAGGATGTGGACTCTAAAACTATGTTTTCGAGATAATTTGGAGTTATGGAAAGAAAATCGACATTTCTCCTGGGATGTAATTGTCTCGAAAACACAGTTTTATATTGCACATGCTTTTAAGACGTGAAACTATACATTTGAGTGAAGACGTAGGAGAAATGTCGATCTTGGCTTCATTGTCTCCAAAACACACTTTTAGATTCCAAATGCTGTAAAGACCTGAAACCATATGTCTGAGTGAAATCAGACGAGAAATGTCGATTTTCGCTTCATAACTCCAAATTGTCTCCACAACAGAGTTTAGGACTCCGCATCCTGTAAACACGGCAAACTATACATTTGAATAAAATCGAACGACAAATGACCATTTTTATTTCATACCCCCAAATTGTGTCGACAACACAGTTTTAGATTCCACATGTTCTAATAACGTTACACTATACATTTGAGTAAAATCACACGCAAAATGTGGATTTTCGCTTGATATCTTTAAATTACGTTGAAAACACAGTTTTTGATTCCATGTGCCGTAAAGACGTGACACTATACATTTGAGTAAAATCGCAAAAGAAATGTTGATTTTCGTCTACTTCTTCCAACTTGCTTCAGAAACAAAGTTTTAGATGCCACATGCTGTAGAGACAGGACACTATACATCCAAGTGAAATTTAAGTAAAATCCACATGCTATAAAGACGTGAAAGCATACGTTTTAGTTTAATCGGACGAGAAATGTCGATTTTCGCTTTATATCTCCAAATTTTCTCAAAAAAACAGTATTACATACCACTTTCTTCAAAGACATGAAAGTATACATTCGGTCGAGAAATGTGGATTTTCGCTTTATACCTTTTAATTCCCTCAAAAAAGACATTTTTCAATTTCATATAATGTAGAGACTTTGAACTATACATTTGAGTAAAATTGTGCAGGAAATGTCGACTTCGGCTTCATAATTCCAAATTATCTCCAAAACACAGTTTTAGACTCTATATGCTGTAAAGACGTGAGAGCATACATTTGAGTGAAATCGGAAGAGAAATTTGGATTTTTGCTTCATTACCCTTAATTGTCTCGAAAACAGAGTTTTAGATTCCACACGCTCTAAAGACCTGAAACCAAATGTTTAAGTCAAATTCCTGGCGAAATGTCAATTTTCGTCTTATACCTCTAAATTATATCCAAAACACAGTTTTATGTTCCACATGCTGTCGAAACGTGAAACTATACATTTGAGTAAAACCCTACCCTAAATGTCGATTTTTGTTTTAAACCTTTAAATTGTATCAAATTATACATTTAAGTGAAATCGTACAAGAATTGTCAATTTTCGCTTCATAACTCCAAATTGGCTCGAAAACACCGTTTTAATTACCACATGCTGTAAAGACGTTAAATCATACATTAGACCAGAAACGCACGAGAAATGTCCATTTGCCATTCATACCTCCAAATTCTCTTAAAAACACACTTTAAGACTCCAAATGTTGTAAAGACGTGAAACTATACATTTGAGTAAAATTGCACGGGAAATATCGATTTTCTGATTATAACTACAAATTGAATCGCAAACACAGTTTGATATTTAAAATATTATGTTGTAAACACGTGAAACTATACATTTGCGTAAAATCTGACGAAAAATGTCTATTTTCGCTTCATAGCCACAAATTGTCTTAAAAACACAGTTTTAGATTCCACATGCTCTAAAGACCTCAAACCATACTTTTAAGTGAAATTGCATTAGAAATGTCAATGTTTCTGGCAATGTTTGTCTCGAAAATATAGTTTTAGATTACACATGCTTTAAAGACCTTAAACTATACATTTGAGTAAAATCGTAGGTGAAATGTCGTTTTGGGCTTTGTAACTCTAAATTACCTCCAACACACAGTTTTAGACTTCACATGCTGTAAAGACGTGAAAGGATACATTTGAGTGAAATCAGAAGAGAAATTTGGATTTTCGCTACATTATTCCAAATTGTCTCGAGAACATATCCTCTAAAGACCTGAAACCATACGTTTAAGTCAAATTGCTCGAGAAATGTCAATTTTCGTTATACACCTCTGAATTGTATGGAAAACACAATTTTAGATTGCACATGCTGTCGAGACGTGAAACTATACGTTTGAGTAAAATCGTGCCAAAAATGTCGATTTTTGTTTTACGTAGACTGATGCAATTGTAGGCTGATGCAATTGTCCAGGGCATTAAAAGAAATAGTTAAGAGATATTTTGTCAAATTTGTTTGTAGGCTGGGAAGTGGAATAATTGAAATTTTCGCACCAGGCTCTTATTCACTGCAATGTAGGCTGCAAGGGGGCCTGGCAGATGGAGGTTCATGAAACTCAAAATTTTTCAAGAAGTCATCAAAAAAGGCTCCATGGGTTGGCCAAAATGAAGTAACAGGAGGTGACATCTATTGGAAATCAGATTATCCACATATGATAAAAAGCTGAGGAATTTTATGCACAATCCTAATTACAATTTAACACACAGGGGACGAAGCTTAAAATGGGATCATGTTGCTGCAGTTGCTAAGCAAGATGACAGTCCTCTTAAAAGCAAACATATATTCATCCATTCGAAAAGTAAAATGAAAGTGAAGTTTGCACGAGAAATTATTCTGAATCAACTGCACAAGCTATGGAAGAACCTTCCTTCCCCTACAGTAGAGATGAAACTTCCTTTACATTCAAATACAAAAGAATGTGCGACAACCTGTTCAGAATCATGAACTCTGTTTCCCTTTAGTCAAATTACATGAAAGAGCTTCTGTCTGTACTAGTCTTCTTCAAAGGATGGCATGATGAAATTGAAGAGCCTCAGAGAATCGTGCTTCAGTAAGGAAGACAAGAATTCTTCGAGGAAGCAATTCATTCCACTGAAGACATATCATGACCTCCTTGTCTTGCTTCGGGGTACAACTGGGTTAATTGGCTTCAAAAAAATAAATTATCCCCATATCAACATTGTCCCAAAGAGGCTTCGTCAAGATGTGGAAAATTACTTTTCACTTGTAAGAGGTCGGGAAGTGTCACCGACTGTTCAGCGGTATATGGAAATTTGTCGAAGACTTGACATTGACTTTAGTATTACTAAATAGCTTGGTCTTCCAGATGGTTCATCAAGTTCTTATGAAGGTCGTGCATTTTGTCCACAGCCTTTTAAGCTATCAAACAGTCAAAATAAAAGGGATAAAAAAAAGAAAAAAGAGTTAAGACAATACATATTACTCAACAAATGCTAAAGCAGAATCATATTAACTGTGAAGACATCGTTATGGGAGTAAAAGGCTCAGCTTTGGCTGACTACAGTGAGGACCAATGGAAAAAACCAGGGTGTCAGTACCTGGAAGTTGTTTCTATAATAGGGCAATCTTTACCAACAACTCTTATTAATTCTACTCATTTAGTACTGGACTCACTGTCAGATCCAACAAATCGGCACTGTGTGATGAAATTTAACATACTTCTTCACCAAAAACTGAAATCTGAATATTTTAACCCTCGCAGCTTTAATAAGGACTCCTACAATACTGCATGGACACAACTACTTCAAGACACAAATTTATTATGTTGGTGGTCCAGTTTGTGTAACCTAATATGTGGAGAACATCATGGTAGTGAAGAAGCAATGGAAGTGTATTTAAAAAAGTTTGTTAGGAGGAGATGTGTATATCATTTGATGAAACGTAATTTATCCCTATTATCTGATCACACTGCTACAATTAGGGTTAAACTGACACAGAAGTCAGTTAAGAGTGAGTACATGAAAGAGCCAAGCCCTACAGATGTATGTCAGAGATGTAACATGTTAGGACACTGGGCGAAGAACTGCAAAAATGCACCTGAACCAGACTGGTTAGCAAAGCAAGTATGTTTCAAATGTGGACTAAAAATATATTTAGCAGCCCAGTGTGTAAACAATATTAAGACCAGGTATAGTTATAATAAACGCAAGACCAAATGGCTTAATTTACCTGCAATGGTTGGAATACTTCAAAGTGAAGACCTTCCAAGCAATCCAAACTATAAGCCACTTAAGGATGTTCCACCACCTGGGATTGCCGATGTACGGCCATACCTAAAACAGCGTTCCGAAGCCTGGAAAAAAGCAAGAAAGAACATCCTTAATGCAAGCAAGGCAGGGGTTATTACTGGACATTTTGGTCTTTCACAGGCTCAAAGTTATTGGCAAAGTGCTGTTCAAGGACAAATTGAAGGTAGCAATGACAGTACAAGTAATATTAATAAATTAGCAATGGAGTGGGGAACTGTTTGCGAGGACTGTGCTAGGGTTTCCTATCTTAAATTCTTGACTGTCTCATGCTATAATTTTACCATTTTCGAAACTGGTTTATGGACAATCAAACACAAGGACAGAGACATGTTTAGATGTTCCCCAGACGACATTGTTGTAATACATGGTACTGGATTACATGGTATCAGTGGCAGAGGTATTGTTGAGTATGTGTCCATTCAAAGGAGGTTATCCCTCACATTATAAGCAATTACCAGCATGCTATTATATACAAATGCAGTTGAATATGAAAGCAACAAATGGAGACTGGTGCCATTTTGTCACGTGGACACCGCAGACAACAAGAGTGTATACTGTTGTGAGAAATGATAGTTTTATTGGCGAACTACTTGATGTAGTTCATAAACATTTTTGAAACTTAACTGCACCACCAACATCTCTTCACCCAAAGCTGAAAGAAATTGAAAGAAAAGCCGAAGAAAATCCCGAGAAAATAAAAATGGTCGTTGAAGTACAGTCTTACAGTAGCTTATCATCCATCCCTCACCTTTCAACTTTCAGTGCTGAAAATATTGACATTCAGGTTACCAAAGAAAACAGGCATAAATCACTTAAACCAGAAAAAACAGAACAAGCGCATTCTGCATTGTTCCAAGTGCAGAAGGCCACTTGTTATTTGCAATCAAGACAAGTGCATCGACAAAAGGAACAGTGCATGTGCTAAAAAGTCCCTGTTTAAAGATGACAAAAAACACACAGGTGAGTAATCCTAAACAGCCTCAAGTTTCGTTATTGTTCAGTTCATACGTCAATGGGTCAAACACTGTTACAAACTCTTGTCACCAGGATGCCTTTTTGGTTGTCATATCAGAATTCTTAACAAAAATTCAGAGTTTATGAGAACCTTAACCAGACAGCCACAGCAGACCAAAGCACTGCAAGCCTTGAAATCTGCACGAAAGTTCAATTGTGATGGCAAATACCATGACAGTAAGATGGCCTTATGGTTGTGGCTGCAGAATGAAACCTGTAGTGGTCGCTACTTGGATGCGGACAACCACGTTGTGGCAAGTAAGCCAAAAAGTAAGCGTCAATAACTTACTTGCTGCTTGTCGATTTTCAACGCATTGGCGGTCCTTTGAACGACACCTTTGTCTGGCGTACCCCCAGAGGACAAAAATACCGTGTTCAGGGTAGATAATTCTAGATTGGAATACCTCTTTCGCTTTCTGCAGGGCGTATCGGCTTCTTCTCCATCTTCATTTAATACTGCTTTCGGTTTTTTCGCTTTTCCGCCTTAAAAGAAATATAATTTTAATACATCTTATAACATATTTGGTGAATGCGTTTTGCTCACTGGTATTGGTATTTCCGGTGGTTTGGAGGTGTTAAATTTTTGGTGATTTTTTAGCTTCAACTCCACGTTGCCGTTTTTCATACTGTTTATACAGTTTTATTGAGTTTTATACAACACGTAACATTGCCCATATTAAAAAGATATAAACGGTTCATTGAGCTTACCTTCCCGAAATTGTTCTCGCAACTCCTTTTGTTGTTCTTCACTCTTTAAGAACTGCTGTAGTCGTTGCCAAATTCCACGCCCATGTGACCTGGGCATTGTTGGTGGTGCCTTGGTCAAATACTCGGAGATTGATCCTTGCGATCGATTCAATACTTTCCCTGCAAAATATTTTTGCGGCACGTTGTTCCGTTGGAGCCAACGGCTAACTTTTGCGGCCATCTCCTTTGGTATAAGGTCGTCACTTCCCCTACTTTCGGTACTTTCCACATTTTGTGCCGGATCATAATTCACAGAAGCTCCTAGAGCATTTCCATTAAGCCGGCGTGTTTGAGCGCGCGATTAAGCCCACTACTTAATGAATTTGCTGCAATGGCCATATCAAAAATCAGACTGCTGAGATAAACAAGGTCCGGATTTTTACTTACCACTCTCGACGCTTCCTCCTTTGTCTGTCACAAACTGCCTCAGATCATCCAGATATTTTCCCTCGATGAGGATGGATACTTTTATAACCTTGGGAACTTCCATTTCAGCTTACGCAAATATACAGTGGGAGAAAATCCAAGAGTGTCTAACTGAACGCAGCTCGTTGTGCAATTTCACAATGGAAAGACAAAAGGCGGGAAATAAAAACAGGAATTTGGATTTAGGACGCTCATAACTCGCCCAAGTTGCTTGCGCAACTCAAAATATTCCAGTATTGTTTCGACACGTCAAGGACAGATCATTAAAAACCTAAGTGTGGGTTGTGTAAATCAGCGATAAAATATAATGAAAAATAAAAATAAATAAACAGCAAAAACGTTTGAACTTGTATTAGCTCAGGTCTTAGGGCCGCGAGTTAATGGTACATGCGGACCTAAAGCGCATATAATTACCCATCTTTACCTACCACCGTTGTACATTTTTTACAACAGAAAACAAGCTATTGACAACTTTCTTTGGAAAGGCAGCAAAATCAAGAGTCCCCTAAAGCCCACCTCGCACCCTGCCAGTAACTCCAGGAATTGTCTTAGCCACAGAGACCGGAAAAGTAGTCTCGGAGACCCGTAAAGAAATGAACATAGAATTTCGAAAACGAATCGGTCAAATGGTGGTTTCAGAAACATCGTCATCGCCATCGTCACCACATGCATCAACAGCCATCCCGGTTGAGGAGATTTTCTGTGATGCAAAAATGCAGTACGTGGAACGCGCAACAGAGGAAGGAGAAAACATTCAAAAAATTTTATTGTTCTCAGCGTTGTCAAAAATCCAACAGATGTCCTCGTTTACCGCAACAGTATCTAATCTTCTGACAGAATATAGATACGAGATGTATAAATCTCCTAGTGAAAGAATGGATACGATCCAGCACATCAGGGGGTTACCCTTTCAAGATGAAAGCGATTGTGAGGAAGTTAATATACTGACTGCCACGTTGATACAAGGCATTGTAGGGGCATATTCTTTAGCAGAAACGTACAGGAATGAAATTGCAAAAATTCGGCTGAAATTAGAATGTAAAGAAGAGGCATTACACAACTTGGAACAGGCAATGAGAGCATGGAGAAAGCGCGATTAGCCAATGCGTTTGTCCTGACCCCCTTGAAGGAGCATGTTCCTAACTTTATGCTTGCTGTTTCTGCCGCTGTTAAGAGCCAGAACTTTGAAACAGTTGTTAACTGGTTCAACAACACGATAAAATGGGGGGGCACAACAAAATTTGAAAATATTAGGCATAGGTGCTAATGGAGATTCGAAGTTTAGAAAGTATTACTTCGAACGGTTCTTAAAAAGGCATGAACCATTGCACAACGTGATTTCGATTCCCCACAAAGGCTTCAATTTTGTCAGTGTTGTTGAGGATATCTACGGATTAACAGTTCCAACTGTTATGTTTCCTGACTGGAAGTTCTTTATAAAGAAGTGGAGAAAATCAAATTCTGAACGTTCGACGGGTCCTTGTGCTCGGAACTCATTAATAATGATAGAGGACCTAATGAGACTGTATGAAGGAAAAAAATTGGCCAGTGGTTTATGGAAGAGTGATGTTTTTGTAAGGGACAGGCAGAACGTGGATGCAGCACTCCGGATTTTACAGCCACAGGTACGACAGTGCTTACAAGAATGGAATGATGAACGCACGGAAGCAATTCGTATTTATCTCAAAATTTGATACAACATGATGAGAGGTTACACAGAGGAAAACCTCTCCGTCAAAGAAAGAGCGAAATTAGCGTGGACGGCGGTTTGCTTTTTACGTTTATGGAAAGCATGGATCGAGATGTCAAGCTATACAATAGAATCATCCTTTATATCCTTGCAAACTTACAATGATCTGATACTCGCAGGGCATACACTTGTCATTTTGATGAAACTATTCGCCGAGCATTTCGCTGATGAACATTTCCATCCAAAAGTTTTTGGATCGGACAGCTGCGAAAGACTGTTTGCACGTCTGAGAGGTTTTTATCGAGGCAAATCAAATTTATGCATGCTAGACATACTTGACATTTGTGGGAGAATTTTGAAGTTGGAGGAGCTAAAATACAAAGACGTTTCTCAGAAAGAAACTGCAATGTCCTGGTCTACGACTACAGAACAGGACATACTGAGTGGGTTACGAGAGGCCAAAAGGGAAGTTTTGAAAACGGTCGAGCGATTGGGTATGTTGCCGTTGCTAACTGCTGGAAACATAATTAGGAAAGACAAGGAAGGTGAAATAACCTACTTGAATCCAGGAATGGAATCCACTTTAACGGATATTGGTTTTGAGCCCGATGAACTCGATTCTATACCGATAGAGGAACTGATAGAGGCAGAAAGTGACATTTTGTGCTCTGTTGCCGAAGAAATGGACCATAGTTCAGCGTATGCCCTGTCAGATATAACGGCATCCGCTCAAACATCCAAAACTACCCAAGCAGAGCTGCTAGAGGACGAGGATGATGATGATGACCCGAGTCAGTGCCATTAATATCAATCGGGAACATGCAAATGCATGGATAAGAACTTCAGGGCACCAGCAAATTCTCACTGGTTGGGTTGCGATTATCCAGGGTGTGACAATTGGTTTCACGAATCATGTCTAGGAGTTAATTTGCATCTGATTTTGAAAGGGAAAACTATGCATTTGTATGTAAAGCGCATGACAGTGTTAAAGACATATTTAACAACCAAGTAACCGCAAAGGCAATGGATGGTAACATTCTAGATGAAGAGCTATCTGAGGTAGAGCCACCCTCAAAGCGGTTAAGAGGAACGCAATACAAAGAAGGTTCCTCGCAGTTTAATTCCAAACGGTACGCCCAAATTACGTTGGGTACGAAGGGGAATATTATCACAGAGCTGAATTTTTATCCCTTCAGCAAGGTAAAGTATACCAACCTTTAACGTCTAGAATGTCTCGCTGGATGACAGTTTCGACAAGTGACTTCTACGAAAGAGTGGAAAAAATTGTTTCGCCAAAGAAGACCGATTCTGGCCTCTATCTTGAAGACATTGCGGCGTTCTGGGTTCCACGCGTTGGTCCGAAGTGCGGCCTAGTCTTGCGAATGCTGCGTAAGACGTTAGCTAAGTCCGAAGTTCCAGTATTCCAATGGAAAAAACAAAACAAAAAAGAAGAAACACTGAAATCTTCTATTGGCCTCTTGGTGCTTTCAGCAACCAAGATAGAAGTAGGGAAGTGGTCATTGTCTAAAACAAAGGAGATTTTATGGACTGAATGTAGCTCGCACTTGTTAACCTTTCACGAAGTACCCGAAGTGTGAGTTTGGCCAGTTTCTGTAAACGCTGAACATCTAGAGGAAATTTTACCTGAGCTCGAAATAGTTGAAAGGGAACGTTTACTTGCAGAAGAGAGACGTATAGAAGAGAAAAAGAAAAAGAAAATGGGAGAACCACAAGATATGTCTGTACGCCTTCTCAAAGAAGTCCTTGACGACCTTAACGTTACTTATAAAGCGAGTGAAAAGAAACGTGACCTTATTGCCAAAGTTCGCCAAGCCCGAGAAAGGTTTGCAAGAAAGTCATTGTCAACAAGACGCACCCTGTCATTTTGCAGTGTATCGTAACAATGAGGATACGGATGACCAATCACACTGCCATAACAGCTGCACACAAGGCCTCTTTGTTCCCGTTGATTTATTATGACGAGTGAAAAGAACGTCTTCTACATCTTTTATTTCAGTTGCTCTTTCTTTTTGAGCTCGTATCCTTATACTTGGAAGTGCTTCTCTATCAAGAAGTAGTTTGTTCTATTGTTATGGTTTATAGTTTGTATCTAGGTTTGGTCAGATTCTTTGTTACTGAGTTCTTTCGTCTTTGGATGGAGTTATTGTCCTGCTGGTTATTCGCCAAAGTAAATTCACAAATGCTTTCCTGCCTGCACATTGTAAATCGGCCTTGCCAAGCTTAAAATGCTGTGTAGATAGCTTTGTTTGACATAGTTTGGAGGTTTTTAATGTTGAAATTTGAAACAGGACGAGAATAGGACTCGTGAATGATATATTGCAACAAGCACTACTTTGTGAAGGCGGAAATGACAGTTGCGTTACGGTTGCCTTGTTTGTAGTATGGAGGATGTTTATGTTGAAATATGAAACAGAACGAGAAGAGGACTCGAGATATCGTAACATCAAGCATGACTTTAATTGTGAAGACGGAAACGATAGTTTCGCAACAGTTGTGTTGGTTATGTTTTAATCCTTTTCAGTTTCAAAATTTATTAAAAATCTTATAGTCAATCTTAAATAAAGTGTAAAGGGAATGTTTATCAGTTCAGTTTGGACTGCTGTGTATTAGTTCGAGTGAGTTGTGACTCATTCTAGCGTAAAACTGAGAACTTTATGAAAGAGAATCTTCGTCCATTTTCTTTTCGTTCGTTGTCGAACAAATCGATAAAATCGATAGCTAATTAAAGAAATCGATTAAAATCGATAGTCACAAAGACGCGAGTGATCGATTTCTATCGATTTCCGATATTAATCGATTGATTACTATCGATTACGCTCGATTCATTGCTTTTCATTCAAGGGCTTTGGAAGGGAAATTATTACTGTAGTTTAATGGCCCTTTCCTGGGATCCTGTTATGGTTTTTACCTAATTACATTCATTCAGAGGCCTTCAATGGGGAGCTCGTTACTTAAGAGTAAACACTACTAATTAAGTTAGATTTTTTCTCTCTAGTTTTTGTCACTCATTTGTATTCACATGTCACCCATAGTTCTGTATTTGTCTTTGATTGTCTAATCCTTTTCACCTTGTAATTTAGACCTTGTAATTTAGACCTCTGCTCTGTATATAAGTCTGTAAATCGCAACCATTGTAAAGAGTTTTTTAGTTTTTAACTTTTAACCTGAAGAAGGCCGAACGGCCGAAACGTTGTACATTAAACTCGTCCAGAACAGTCAACAGTTCGTCTCTTCGCCACATCGTACACTAAACTATATATATATATATATATATATATATATATATATATATATATATATATATATATATATATATATAGGCAGAATAATATGGTTTTCCAAACGGTGACTTCCAGTAGAAGGATCAAAAGATACCGTGCTTCAATGTGAATTTTAGTTAAGTGTAAGATGAGGCGTCATGAAGCAAACTTCTAACTGTTCCGGCTTTTAATGTGACGTTTCGGCCTTCGGCCTTCTTCAGATTGGAACAATATTTACAAGTTAAAAAATAAAACGTTACAAATCCTAGTAAGTTTACAGATTTGCATGTATATATATAAGATCAGAAAAATGTAAATATAATTACATAATGCTATAACACCTGAAATAATAGATTACATAACCAGCTAATGTCAACTTACAAGAACGCGCCGAGTGATAAGATTACAACAATGTATCTGCGAGCGCCTTAATTACTAAGTGTATAATAGTCAGTCTAATTCTGTATTGTAACAAGCTAATGGCACCTTACAAGAACGCGCAAGTGATGAGATTACAACAATGTATCTGCGAGCGCCTTAATTACTAAGTGTATAAGTGTATAATAGTCAGTCTAATTATGTATTGTAACGGACGCGATTTTTGGATCTAAATTCCCGTCTTTTATTAAGACCATGAGGGCTGAGTGTAAATAGCTGGGAGGTCCAATAGGCCTCTCTGGTCAATAACAACTTATCAATATACGCAGCAACCCCCTGGCTAGTAATTTGTTCGATGACGATAAAATTAATTTCGGAAATTTCGTGCCTAGTACAATTAAAATGGACTGCAAGCTCACACGTCTTTTTGTTGGTGAGCATGGATGATTTGTGATTGCGAAAACGTACTTTAAATTCTGTTGTGGTGGAACCTACATACTGCAATTTGCATTTATTGCACGAGGCCAAGTAAACAACGTTTTTGGAAGAGCAAGACAATTTTTGCTTTATCTTGTAGACTCGGCCTGTGGAAAAGCTTTTAAATTTGGAATCTTGAATTAAAAAATTTTTGCAAAGATCACAACGAGTACAACATTTGAAGCACCCTCCCATTTCGTTCTCTGCCTGGTTTGCCCCGTTGTCGCCACGAAATTTAGATGGTGCTAAAATATCTTTGAGATTTTTGGTACGGCGATATGCTGGAAAAATCGATTTAGATGGAAAAATTTCAAGTAATTCGGGCGACGATCTCAGAAGATGAGCATGTTTTTTGATAACTCTCTGAATATCAGGCAGGATAGGATTGTAGTCAAGAACTAACGGGAAAACTCTCTTGACAGGCTTGGCTTTTTTCTTAAGCAATTCTGATCTCTCAATACTAAGCGCTTTGTCGAATTGTTTGTCTACTAAAGCTGCATTATAGCCCTGGGACTTAAGATACCCTTTGTATTCAGCACACCTCTTGTTAAGAAAATCGTCAGAGGAACAATTACGTCTAATTCGTAGAGCAACCCCATAGGGAATAACCCTTTTACAATGTGCCGGATGAGAACTTGAAAAAGGTAAATAAAGGTGACTATCTGTAGGTTTAACATAAATATCTGTCTTAATAAAACCTTGCTGGAGGTGCAAAGTGAGATCCAAGACATTGAGGGTATGCTCCGAATAAACCAGCTCAAACTTGATGCTGGGATAAAGAGAATTGATGTATTCAGTAAACTCTAACAATTTAGGTAAACCATGTGGCCAAATATCGAAAACATCATCTCTATAGCGGAACGGCAATCGAAAGACTTTCGGCCTTTACTGAATTTTATCTAAAGCCCCTAGCTCAAAATTTACCTTCATTTGTTAAAGATACTACAGATTTCATTAACAAGATCGAAATTCTCAATTCCGAGAAAGGCCCCTTACCACCTGGGTGCTTGCTGGTGTCTTGGGATGTAGTCGCTATGTTTCCCAACATTGACAATAATTTAGGAATTTCAGCTGTTAGAAAAGCTCTTGATTCTAGATCTGATAAGTTTCCATCAACCGATTGCATTGTAGAGGCTATTGAAATTTGTCTCCAGACCAACAATTGTCAATTTTCTGGAAAACATTTTGTGCAAAAACACGGTACAGCCATGGGGTCCAAAAACGCTTGTAGTTATGCCGACTTGGCAATGGGTTTGATTGATGAGAAAGCTAAATCTGAAGGTACCGTGAAACCCATGTTATGGTGGCGCTATAGAGATGATGTTTTCGATATTTGGCCACATGGTTTACCTAAATTGTTAGAGTTTACTGAATACATCAATTCTCTTTATCCCAGCATCAAGTTTGAGCTGGTTTATTCGGAGCATACCCTCAATGTCTTGGATCTCACTTTGCACCTCCAGCAAGGTTTTATTAAGACAGATATTTATGCTAAACCTACAGATAGTCACCTTTATTTACCTTTTTCAAGTTCTCATCCGGCACATTGTAAAAGGGCTATTCCCTATGGGGTTGCTCTACGAATTAGACGTAATTGTTCCTCTGACGATTTTCTTAACAAGAGGTGTGCTGAATACAAAGGGTATCTTAAGTCCCAGGGCTATAATGCAGCTTTAGTAGACAAACAATTCGACAAAGCGCTTAGTATTGAGAGATCAGAATTGCTTAAGAAAAAAGCCAAGCCTGTCAAGAGAGTTTTCCCGTTAGTTCTTGACTACAATCCTATCCTGCCTGATATTCAGAGAGTTATCAAAAAACATGCTCATCTTCTGAGATCGTCGCCCGAATTACTTGAAATTTTTCCATCTAAATCGATTTTTCCAGCATATCGCCGTACCAAAAATCTCAAAGATATTTTAGCACCATCTAAATTTCGTGGCGACAACGGGGCAAACCAGGCAGAGAACGAAATGGGAGGGTGCTTCAAATGTTGTACTCGTTGTGATCTTTGCAAAAATTTTTTAATTCAAGATTCCAAATTTAAAAGCTTTTCCACAGGCCGAGTCTACAAGATAAAGCAAAAATTGTCTTGCTCTTCCAAAAACGTTGTTTACTTGGCCTCGTGCAATAAATGCAAATTGCAGTATGTAGGTTCCACCACAACAGAATTTAAAGTACGTTTTCGCAATCACAAATCATCCATGCTCACCAACAAAAAGACGTGTGAGCTTGCAGTCCATTTTAATTGTACTAGGCACGAAATTTCCGAAATTAATTTTATCGTCATCGAACAAATTACTAGCCAGGGGGTTGCTGCGTATATTGATAAGTTGTTATTGACCAGAGAGGCCTATTGGACCTCCCAGCTATTTACACTCAGCCCTCATGGTCTTAATAAAAGACGGGAATTTAGATCCAAAAATCGCGTCCGTTACAATACATAATTAGACTGACTATTATACACTTATACACTTAGTAATTAAGGCGCTCGCAGATACATTGTTGTAATCTCATCACTTGCGCGTTCTTGTAAGGTGCCATTAGCTTGTTACAATACAGAATTAGACTGACTATTATACACTTAGTAATTAAGGCGCTCGCAGATACATTGTTGTAATCTTATCACTCGGCGCGTTCTTGTAAGTTGACATTAGCTGGTTATGTAATCTATTATTTCAGGTGTTATAGCATTATGTAATTATATTTACATTTTTCTGATCTTATATATATACATGCAAATCTGTAAACTTACTAGGATTTGTAACGTTTTATTTTTTAACTTGTAAATATTGTTCCAATCTGAAGAAGGCCGAAGGCCGAAACGTCACATTAAAAGCCGGAACAGTTAGAAGTTTGCTTCATGACGCCTCATCTTACACTTAACTATATATATATATATATATAACTGCAGACAGTACTGTTTCGGCCTTCTGGGCCTCATCAGTGCAGTGCTGAAGACTAGGATGGAGGCTAAGCTTAAAAAGCCGCCCCAAATACTACACATGTGGTAGTATCTAAGCGATTACCAGAGTGCTCAAACTAGCGAGCTAGTGAGCATGCGCAATTGAAACAGTAACGACTCATCCCAGTAGAGTGCTCAAACTGGACACGAAAGCAGAGCTTTGTTTTTTTGTATTTGAGGCGGTACGATGGACGCAGTGCAATGTCTACCGACCATAGAGGCATAGATGAAAAAGTACCGCTAAGGAGGGGGAGCACCCTCATACGAGGCCGGCTCGCCAACTTCGCCGGGGAGTCGAACCCCGCCCCACCATAAAGAGACAAAAGACAATAGACACGGTTTAAAACATTAACCCATGCAATGAAAGCGAAAAAAGAAAGACTGGTTAAAAATATACTAGCTCAGTACATCACACAAAGGCGACCAGGACTAGGGAAAGAGACCAAAGACTTCAATACATGTAATAAAAAGGAAGAAACCAAAGAGTTCTAGATAAAACCAGGCGCTCAAAAACTTAGTTTAAAAGAACCGCCAGAGACACGGCCAACGACGCCATTAGCACCCCATTGACGAAGGAAGAGGCGACGACGCCGCTGGGAGAGGAAACGCTTGAAATACAGAGGCAAATAGAAATTTGCCCTGGACTTGAGACAGGCCAGGAGCATGAGAGCACTGGGTGGTACCGAGCGGAGGCGATAGTCGTTGCGCTTGCACCAGACTAAAAACTTACAGACATTCAGTAAGTAGGGGAAGACACGAGGAACACAAAGAAGCTCGTCGCCGCTAAAACCAAAGAACATGTGCCGCACAGTTATGGAGGGAGCCAAGAGGGAGGCCCGAAAGAGAAGAGATTGAACAAAGCCAATGCCACTCTGGATGAGAAGACACGAAAAGAAGAGATGTTCAGAGGACTCCATATGATAACCGCAAAAACAATTGGTGGGCAGGTTATACCCAAAGGAGGATAGCTGTTCAGCGGTGTACAAAACCCCATGAGCTACTTTCCAATTCAGATCAATGACTTGCCTGTCCAAGGGCAAGAAAAACAGAGATTTCCAGGGTGAAGGCCAGTCGAGGTCACCGAAGGAAGGTCTGAATTTGGTAACACAATGAGGCCGACAAGGATGATTAAGGAGACTCAACTGGTAGCACAATTTGCAAGAAAAGGAGGATGCCGAGAGGCCACGTTAAAGCCACCCTTGGAGCGGTCATGGGTTACTACATTGCTAGCCACAAGGTCACGCTTCCAACTCCAGAAGAATTTGAAGATAATCGAGTTGAGCTCAGCAAGGACCCAGGGCGGCATATGCACCAATGAGGCGACGTACCAGATCCTTGACAGAGCGAGACCATTAATAACAAGGGCTTTGCCGCTATATGACACAGACCGTGAAAGCCATGAGGAAAGGCAGTTCTTGACGGCCTCAATTCGAGGGCGCCAGTTAGCAGTGTCTACGTTACCATTACCAATGAAAACACCCAGGACTTTTAACTTGGAGGAAGACCATTCGATTGGCACCGGTGCATCCACACGATCACGCCAAGCACCAAGCCAAAGGCCCTTGCACTTGTCCATATTTAATTTGGCCCCGGTGCCGGCCTCAAAGAGGGCATACGTGTCAAATACAGCCACCGTAGCAGCATCCGATGATGAAATGACAGATGTGTCATCAGCATATAAAGATAAAACCGGCAAAGGCACAGAAGCACGAGGCAACACAAGGCCCTTGATGGCCGGGTGGGCCCGGATATTAACCGCGAGGACTTCCATTGTCAGAACATACAGGAGAGGAGACAGGGGGCAACCCTGTCTAACTCCCCGAGAAGGTTTAAAGTAACGAGAAGTGTAACCGTTGATGAGGATGGAGCTCCGAATGTCAGAGTAAAGCAAAACCACCCACTTGATGAAAGATGGGCCAAAACCCATTCGAGAGAGGGTAGACTGGAGGAAGGGCCAATCGACGCGGTCGAAAGCCTTCTCTTGGTCGAAAGACAAGATGGCAAGCGGGAGATCCGCATCGTTGGCATAGTGAACCACATCCCGGAGGAGGGCCACATTCTCACCAATGAAGCGATGGGGGACTCCGCAGGTTTGATCACGGGCCACAACAAGATGAATAACTCTAAGAAGTCTTCCAGCGAGAGCTCTGGCACAGATTTTATAGTCCACATTTAAGAGACTAATGGGGCGCCAATTCTTATGCAATAATCGATCACCCTTCTTGAAAACGAGGGAGATAAGCGCACTCCGTTGAGAAAAGGGAAGAAGACCAGAGTCAAAGGAAACATTTAGAACCTCGACTAGGTCAGGACCCAAGATATCCCAGAAAGCCAGGTAAAATTCGGCCGGGAGGCCATCCGAGCCTAGAGATTTTTCCTTTAGCCATTCCTAAGAGTGCCTTATGCGCCTCCTCCACAGTGAGATGGCCCTCACAAAGCGGGACTTGCGAAGGAGGGACAAGAGAAGACAGATTATCTAGGAGCTGATTCTGGACATCGGGGTTGGTAGGGCAGGCAGAGAATAAATCAGAATAAAAGGAGACCCATGAGTCGCAGATGCCAGGAACATCAGCCACGATGGAACCATCAGGATTCTGCATGGCAGAAAACCATTCCTCAACGCCATTTCTCTTCTACAACCGAAAAAAGTAGCTGGTGGAGGCTTCGCCCTCCTCAGCCCAACCGGTGCGAGATCTGATGCGGGCACCCTCAGCCGCTGCACGATCAAGAGGCGCGATTGTTGACAGCGTGGACTCATAAACATTAACGGGGGACACGCGCCCATTGTCAATTTGAGCTTTTAAATGTTGGGCCAGAGATTGCAATAAAGTACGAGTCGAGTTCCGCTCTTTCGATTTTGAGGCACCAGCTTTGATAGCCAGGCTCTTTAGATGATTCTTACCCGTATCCCACCAAGATTGTAGAGAATCAAAGGAGTGTTTCATATTTTTCCACCCAGCCCAGAAATCCGACACTGAAGATCTGAAACCGACATCCTTAAGGATTGAGATGTTGAGCTTCCAGCAGCCAGGGCCGCGAGGAGTCGGTTCTGGAATGGGAACAGAGAGAAGAACAGCACAATGGTCAGAATAAGGGCAAGCGAACATGTCACAAGACCGCACGAGATGTATCCATGAGTAGGGACACCCGACAAGGTCAATCCTGGAAGACAGTGTGCCATCAGGCCTAAGCCAAGAGAAAGCAAGGGTAGCAGGATGAAGAGATCTCTAAATGTCGACCACACCACAATCACGAAAGAGGGAAAGAAGGGAAGCACTGCTTTCCCTGGAATAATCCAAAGCGTTGGAACCCCTCCTATCCATGGACCGGTCAAAAACGGCATTGAAATCCCAAAAAACAAGGGTGGCAACCGACGGATCAACTTTGGAGGAGACAAAACTGAAAAAGGTGTCCCTATCCGGATTCCGGTTAGGGGCATAAACACAGACGACACGAAAAATCACATCACGATCCTGAAATTCAGCCAAAACAAAACGACCATCCGAGTCAGTACAAGAATTAAGCAACGAATATCTAGGCCGGAAGAGAATAACAGAACCACAGGAGTGCGAGCAGCCGGGGGAAACAACAGACAGGAAGCCGTAAGAAGAAAACCAGGAATTGCTCTCGGCAATTGAAGTGACGTGGGTTTCCTGCAGGCAAGCGAAGTCTAAAGACAAATGGCTAAGCCAGTGAAGCAGAGCCATCCTCTTATTCGCGTCCCGCAACTCGTTGGTATTAAGAGTCAAGAAAGACGCCATGACAAGATGGTAAATGAGGAAAAACATCAACTACGAACAATAAACAAAGTGTCAAGAAAGGAGATCAGCCCTAAGTGGGACGATCTCTCAACACCATCGGCAGACCACTGTGCCGCCCACCACCATTGGGGGAAGCAGAAACAGTCCTGTGCTTCTTTTTGGACGAGGGCTCTCTGGACCTGCTGTGTTTAAGCGATGCCAAAGATGGATCCATTGAGTCGACATCAGCCTTAGAACGCAAATTCGAAGAGTCTAGGACTTCAACGACGTCAGAGACTATGGCGCCGCCAACAACACTACCACTTTGAACATTTAGTTTAACATTTTGAGCTCTATTAAGAATACTTTGGCTCTGAGAGAACTCAGAGATAGCTTGAAAGGAAGAGAGGGAGGGCTCATCCTCAGTAAATTCTTCAATGTCAGAGCCGTCTGACGCATCCACAAAAACTTCCTCCACATCACTTTGTTGGGAGGGAAGAGCAGCCTCTTCCTGAGGAGCGAGTAAATGGCTAGAGCAAGGCTGAGTAACAGGGACCGGCTGATGAGAGCCAACCAAAGAGTCAACAGACCCCACGGAAGGGGCGACCCTAGGAGAAGCTAAACGACTGGAAGAGCCAGCGACCTCGTGAGAACCCGATTGGGCCCCACCGTTGGCGGGAGAACCAGAAGAAATTTGGACACCTGTAGAGCCCTCAGCATTAGCGGGAGCGCTAGGAGAATTTTGATCTCCCGAGGGACTCCCGTCATTAGCGGAAACACCAGAAGGATTTAGGTCACCCACAGGGGGGACGACCTGAGCCTCACCATTAGCAGTGGTACCAGAAGAATTTAGACCATCCACAGGGGGGCCACCTGAGCTCCACCATTAGCGCGAGCGCCAGATGAATCACCCCCAGAAACGTCAGAAGCAACGTTGAGGCCCCAAGGATTAGGGCAATTTCTAGCGAAATGACCCTCCTGTTCGCAAAGGCGGCATTTATTCTTATATGGGCAGTTTAACGACTTATGCCCGATTGTTGCACAGATGTTACACATAATGGGTTGGCCACGGTACCAAACCCGACAAGTAGAGCAATTAATAACAGCCACTCTAGGAGGAGTTTGAGACAAAACAATGTCAATCAGCCTCGTGCCAGTGGCGATGTCACCATTTCGTAAATACTTTTCGTGACGAACACCCTTAACAACACCATAGTCAGCAAAGAAGGCGGAGATGTCCTCAGCAGGATCCTCATAAGGGTAATCAAAAAGATGGACGATAGAGGTGGGAGGACCCCCGTCCATCCTACACCACAAGCCGAAAAGCCTCACACCCTTTTCATGCAGAGCAGTGAGGGCCTGCTCCTCCTCTTTGAAAGTAACGCGGATGACGTCAAAGTTCTGTTGGACTGCCACAACATTTTCATATTTTTGAAGGATGGCAGTCAAAATTTCATCCCGGGATTTGCCCCAGAGTTTTTTGCCGCAATGAATGTTGACGGTTTTGCGGTGTTCACGCATGATGAACCAACAACTGGCTACAATAAAATTAGGTGTATATGGGAAAGAGGATGAATTGAAAGAGCTACGGGAATTCACCCGGCTACAAAAGTATTACTTAAGTAATAAAACTACAAAAAGTTAAGATATAAATTTGGACAGCAGGACTTTAGCCTGGCTACAATAGAATTAGGCGCAGCGAATAGCAATAAATAAGGGAGAATTAATTACTATTTAAATACGTTAACGGGATTTTACCCGACTACAATAAATACTATTAAGGAGAAAAAGAATTTGGACAACAGGACTATTGCCTGGCTATAATAAAATTACCACGGAAATTTACCCGGCTACAAATATATAACTAGATAATTAGACTACAAAAAGTTAGGAAACAAATTTGGACAACAGGACTTTAGCCTGGCTACAATAGAATTAAGCGCAATGGATGGCAATAAATAAAGGAGAATTAATTATTATTTAAATACGCTAGCGGGATTTTACCCGACTACAATAAATACTATTAAAAGAAAAAAGAATTTGGACGACAGGACTATTGCCTGGCTACAATAAAATTACGAGTACACAGCAAAGAAGATGAAAATGAATGAAACGCGGAAATTTACCCGGCTACAAAAATAATACCAGGTAATAGGACTACAAGAATGAAGATACAAACTGGACGACAGGACTTCAGCCTGGCTACAAAAGAATTAAGCGCTGCAAACAGCAATAAATATGGGAGAATTTGGAAGAGCGAAAGCTTAAAAACAAGCAACGCTCAAGCAAAATTAAAGCACACTAGCAAAAAATGCTAAAGAGGATAGACCGATTGCCCACCCAATAAATATCAATTAAGTTACAAGATAAATTTGGACAACAGGACAAGCCTGGCTACAATAAAATTAAAGCAAGAGACACAAGGCACAGAAAAGTGCGAAGTGCACAAAAGTGAAATCAAAAGGATCCACTCAAAAAGAGCCACACACAAGATTAGAAAAATGAGAAGTTAAGCTGGATGGGTGACCAAGCTTTACAAAGAAGGCCTGCCCAGCCGGATGATTCAGAGGCCTTCAATGGGGAGCTCGTTACTTAAGAGTAAACACTACTAATTAAGTTAGATTTTTTCTCTCTAGTTTTTGTCACTCATTTGTATTCACATGTCACCCATAGTTCTGTATTTGTCTTTGATTGTCTAATCCTTTTCACCTTGTAATTTAGACCTTGTAATTTAGACCTCTGCTCTGTATATAAGTCTGTAAATCGCAACCATTGTAAAGAGTTTTTTAGTTTTTAACTTTTAACCTGAAGAAGGCCGAACGGCCGAAACGTTGTACATTAAACTCGTCCAGAACAGTCAACAGTTCGTCTCTTCGCCACATCGTACACTAAACTAAACTATATATAAACTAAACTATATATATATATATATATATATATATATATATATATATATATATATATATATATATATATATAACTGCAGACAGTACTGTTTCGGCCTTCTGGGCCTCATCAGTGCAGTGCTGAAGACTAGGATGGAGACTAAGCTTAAAAAGCCGCCCCAAACACTACACATGTGGTAGTATCTAAGCCATTACCAGAGTGCTCAAACTAGCGAGCTAGTGAGCATGCGCAATTGCAACAGTAACGACTCATCCCAGTAGAGTGCTCAAACTGGACATGAAAGCAGAGCTTTGTATGCCAGCGAGCTTTATCTAACTGCAGACAGTACTATATAAATATAAAGTATATATAGAAATACTAATATAAATATAAATAATATATATACTAATGTCTCGTGGAACACTACGAGAGGCGGGTGGCACAAAACGTTGCCGTGATAGCCGACACTTTCGAGTCACTCGAGAAGATAGAGGACTGGACGGACAGGGACAAACAACAAGTAGAACAAGCAATACAATCAATTATTGACACGAAAGAAAAATGGCTAAAGGAACAAAAAGAAAACAAGCTAGAAACGGCCCGAAAGAACAAACATACATTCTGAGCGCAAATTGCGTCAATTTTTGACGGGTTTGTGGTTTTATATATTTTGTCCAATTTTTTTGTCCTTGTGTTTTTTTTTTTTGATTTTCTTAGTTTTTGTTCTCCTGTTAACTGATTCATAAAACAAAGCAAGGACGATGGCTCTAAGCGACCTTGTCCCACAAATCGCTTTTGCCTCACAAAGTACAGAATCGCCATTAGACTAGGAGCTGTTCCTCTTTCGCTAAGTTGAACATGACTGTAAGTAAACCTCGAGGAAAAAATGCTCGCATGAAATTTTTTCCTCGTGGTTTTCTTATGCGTCACGCACGATGGACTAAGCGAAAGAAAGACCACTCCTAGTCTAAATCGCCATAAAAACACAACTGCCATAAGGACAGATAAATTAACCATCGCATCAACTCATCACGGCAACCGTCCTGCGCTGAGAATTTCAAATGCTATTCGGCTTTCTGTGATCTTTCCATGCGCTAGGCTTTTTTGGCGTAATCGCAGTCACACTCCAACAGCCATTTGGAATTACATTTTGTACACCTAGGGTAGAAAATGTACATGTTACTTTTGGCATTACATTACAAGTGAAGTTTAATTCTACATTTTAAAATAGCTTTACTTAAGCATAAATAGGACTAAAGGGAGTTTGCCTTGCAAAATCTAGAACACATCAACAGTCACATGCCACCGAGTTTGCGCGAACTGTGGATAACAAACACTCCGATATATTATTGAACAGAACCAAAAAATATGCGAGTCAAAAGTAAATGCAAAAACAAGAATAAGAAAAAGAAGTACTCAGTCTGCACAGTCTGCTTGGTCTGCACGGTCTGCGGTCTGCAGTCTGCAGTCTGCATGGTCTGCGTTTTGGGGTGACCGCGTAGATGTCGGTTGTGAACCAAAACGTAAATATATGTTATGAACCATAACGTAAATATATACATTATGAGCCATAACGTAAATATATACGTTGTGAATCACAACGTAAATATATGATGTGAACCATAACATAAATATGCGTTATGAGCCATAAATTATTTTGGTCAGTCGACATCGTTACAAAGTACATGCGCAATGTTACAACCAAGATGGCTGATGGGAGACATGCATTAGACAACCTTCATGTTCCTCGCGCAATGGGTTGCTGTGTGATTAATCTATATCCTATGTTTACTTCTAAGGGATCATCACCCTTCGAGTTGCAATTACAAAGTGCTTTGTACCTTTCGAGAAACCTTAACAATTCATCGTGAATTTCTCTGAGGATGAGTTACATCGTCCAGTCAGTACAAAATGCAGACTGCACACTAGGTTCAAAACGCAGACTGAGAAAGAAGACTGTTTTTTCGTCCATAATAAGAGATAACATGTTGTAACATGTCATTTTACAACTTACCAAGTGTTTTCTGCGATCAACTTCCAGATTGAGGCTTATTCTTAGCCATATTCTTTCTCAAGCCTCCATAGTCTTCCTGGTAGTATTCACACTTAGCGCGCGAGTTTTAAGTACAAATAACAACACGTATTAATGGGATGAACATATTATCTAAGAAAATTTCAAGCGAACAAGAATCCTATAGCAAATTAAAGAATTAAAGAATGTAAAAGTTTGCTACACGTGCAATGTGTCTTGAATAATATATAGATTTAACCAAGCCTAAAAGTGCAGCCCCCGGGCCGGGTTGATCAAAACGTGATTAAGCTAACCGAGGATAAGCGAGAATTTTGATTTGAGTTTTTTACTTAGCGGTGAGGTTTTGTGCTTATACTGTTTGGCCTTTTAAGTTTGAATAATCTCAAACTACACAAACATAAGCAGTGAAAAACATTTTTTAACAAGAAAAATTTATACTTAGGTTAACTTTTAATCCTTGGTTAGCGTTAACCGGCTCAGTTCCGAACAACCCGGCCGTGATTACAATAATTTAACCTGGTTTGAGCCCGCGATCAAATAAGAAAGCCGGCACTTGGTCAGCGGTTAACTTCAAAACTTGAGCCCGCAAGATAATCACGTGATACTGGTCAGCGGACATCATGTTTTGACAGGTGTCAATTGACCACTTTCGATATATTGAAATTCAGCTTGGCAGTGAGGCTGGAGGACAAACAAAGGAAATTAAATGGTCATGTTTATTCATTTCTTTTGTTTGTGTCCTCTAAGCCTCACTATCAAGCTGAATTTTAATATATCGAAAGTTTCCTGTTGAGCATGAATGGATGTCCAATATCAAATATGTATGCTCTTAACTAAGGCCGCATGTCCTATTAGCTGGAGTAAAGCCGCCATGTCGTGCAACGTCGCCGTTGTCGTCGTGCGTACGCGCCCACGAGCAATACCGCTAACCATTTTTACCACGAGAAAAGCGATTCACGGGTTTCTATGAGTATGGGGCTCCGCTTGACGGCGGGAGCTCCGCTACAAATGAACAACAATCGGCGAATTCTTACGGGAAAATCGAAGCGTCGTTTTCGTGACTGGTCATTTGCTTACTTTTCTTGTTGCCGTTTGGTAACTAGTTAACTAATTAGAGTGGTGGGAGGTGCGGTCGTCACCGGATCGAGCGGTCCGGGTTCGAGCCCTGGCAGGGGACATTGTGTTGTGTTATTGGGCATGACACTTTACTGGGGGTAACCCTGCGATGGACTAACATCCCATCCAGGGGGGAGAAGAAATACTCCTAGTCTCCTCATGCTACAGAAGCCGGGATACAGCTCCGGCCTGGTGGGCCACTTGGATTGTATGCAGGCTTTACCTTTTACCTAACTACAATCAGTGTGTGTTAACCCTTGAACATTGAAAATATATCAAGACGAAGGAACAGCTTGGCTTTAAGATTTCTGATTTCCTGATTTCTTGACCCCGTGAAAAGCCTGCTCGCAGGCTCTGAGTCTGCATTTGGCTACAAAATGAACACTGACTGATTGATCATGTGTGGATGGAATATTCGCCATTTCCACATCCCCCATAATACACCTTGTATGCCCCCCAACATTTTGCATAAGCATTATCTTCAGTTTCTCTTGGGACGACTGTAATACCCAGGAGGAATGGGAAACAAATTTCATGCAGAATTTTGGGGCGCAACAAGGTGTATTATGGGGGATGTGGAAATGGCAAATTGCGTGTTATTTGGGTTTACTGCTTATTACTGACCTCGCACGCGAGACTATGACAGCTTCAAATTCTATTTAAGAACTAACATGACCTTGATGCTTTGTTTCAAACAAAATATATGAAGAAATGGGCCAAGGATAATCCCTAATAATACAAATTTTCGTCGAAGATGACGAAAAGCGAAAAGCGATTGCGTGACACTTGGTAAGTTATAAAATGACATGGTATCATGTATTGGCGAAAAAACAGTATTCTCAGTCTGCATTTTGTACATAGTTTGCAATCTGCAGTCTGCATTTTGTACCCGGTCTGGAGTCTGCAGTCTCCATTTTGGCTGAACGAAGCGTCTTGCTCCATACAGTGTTGTAATATTGTTTTAATAGCTACGATAATTGTCATCTAGTCAACGGCTTAACTTTTCTAACACGTTGATATTCTCGCGATGTATGGTTGGCCATTCGTTTCAAAATTACAACAGGGTATACGCGGGTTTTTCTGCCGCGTATACTTGTTTACATACGTTACGTATGGGCTTTAAGCTCATAGATACCACCACTTAGATCGCGTATATACGCATTTTTAAAGGGCCACATATTTGCGTAAAGTCAAGCGCGGGGATATGTGCAATAAACGCCCAAATATACGCGTCCTACAAGGACCCATATATACGCGTGCTAAAATGCGCGTATATGCGGGTCTCGTATATTACGTTGTATATGCCAGCACGAAATGTGCCTTTTAAGAGAATAGCTGTTCGTGTATGATAGCAATGAAAATTACTTTATTTTAAGGGCCAAGTAACCGATCTTTTTGAGCCGTCGCTAGGGAAAATTTAGTCTCAGTAGTATAGGACGCTTATATGACCGGTAACCAATCAGGAGCCGAGAAAGACAATAGGCTATTGTTTGGAGAACAATGGACGCTATTGTTTTCCAAATCCAAGATGGCGCTATATATTTTCAGCCAATCAGGAGCCGAATTAAGAACAATGGATGCTATTGTAATAGTAGTAGTAATAGTAATAGTAATAGTAATAGCTAGTAGTAATAGACGCTCATATGAGCGGTAACCAATCAGCAGTCGAATTAAGAACGATGGATGCTATTGTTTTCCAAATCCAAGATGGCCGCCACAAATTTCAGCCAATCAGGAGCGGAATTAAGAATTCAAGATGGCGGTGCCCACGAAAGTCGGCCATGTTGGAAAACAGCCCACCAGCCTCGACGGAGGACTGGGATCGGTCTCACGGATTTCTATGGCGACACAAACCACGCCAGGGTCACGCAAAAAAATGTCATGCAACTTCAAACTCGATACTTACAGTGTCCTGTGGTCCTAAACGACAGAGGTCCGGTATTTCAAAACCAAACATCACACAATGTCAATTGTCACGAACTTTAATATCAACACTTTTTGGCTAACATTAAAAGATATGACGTCATCGCCATGTTGATCGAATAAAAAGACTGGTTTCTATCGTCATCACACAATTTTTCAAATGAACTTTAATGTCCAAAACGTTTGCGCTAAAATTACAGAAAGCTGGTCATTGTGTCTCAAATCAGATAACACTATGAAAGAAATGCAACAGAAATAATTTGATCTAGCGGAAGTGCAATCTTTGACGAGTAGCGAATAATAAGTGAAGACAAAAATTTATAGGCTAAAAGGTGAGAAGAAGAAAAAATACAGTTGAAATGCTTCAAGTGAAAATGAATTGCTAATGGCAGTTTGCAATAAAATCTAAACCCCTTGATCTCGACTGTTCCCTTGAGAAAAGCATCATTCAAAGGAATCTTGAACAAACAAAAGGCATTTTGGGCGTCCATTGAAGAATTAACATAATTAGTCAGATGAAACATGGAATAAATTAAAACCGAAAAGCACATGTTTAGAAGCTGAAATCATGATAGACTGTATCTTAACCCTTGAGAATAAAATCAAAGGAATTTCAAACAAATGTTTCGCGCTTGAAGTAAAGATTTAACTTCATTTACAAACACTGCAAATCGCTCCTAATTCAACAATTATAGTTGTCTAAGCGGGTTTCGATTAGCGCCAAAATAAATCACTTACACACAACTAGCAATCGCTCAACTCCATAGCCACGAAGACAGGAAAGAATGTCACGCTTAGAAAAGAAGACGTGTGCTGAACGTTGTCACAAGTAAAATGAATTCTATCAAGACCGATTGACTTATAAACGGGTATTCACAAAATGATAAACAATGTTGCGTGGTTAACAACCAATGAGAGGATGGGGGATGGGGGGGTACGCGATATCACGTAGTCAAGAATCAATGAGAAGACGGGGGGATAAGGGGTTATACCGCACAGTAATGTCATTAAATTGTTATAAGCAAAACAGAGTCTGAGTCTTTACAACGTTTATTGAATAGTAACTCAAAAGAAAGAATTGATTATAATTTTAACTCTTAAAGTCTTGACCGGTTACAAAGTATTGGGAAGTAAACTCGTTTCCAGTTTCTCAGACTCTTGGTCCCTGGCCCAAAACGCACGATATTCTGCCCTAGTTTTCTTTGCTTTTGGTCATGAAGTCTTTGCCTGATCCGTTCCTTATTCTTGGCAAATAATTATTAATGATTTAGTTGATCGTTACGATCCTGGAAGAAAGGGAAAACAAAGGACTTGAGGGGGAGGAGGATGAAAAGGTGGGAGAGGAGGAGGTGGCAGCGGTGGGGCGATGGCGGTGGTGGTGGTGGTGGTGGTGATGGTGAATGTGGTGGTGGTGTAGCTGGTGGATGTGGCGGTGGTGGTGAATGTGGTGGCTGTGGTGGTGGTGGTGAATGTGGTGGTGGGATGTGGTGGTGGTGGCTGTGGTGGTGGTGGGATGTGGTGGTGGTGGTGGTGAATGTGGTGGTGGTGGCGGTGGTGGTGAATGTGGTGGTGGTGGTGTATGTGGATGTGGTGGTGTAGGTGGTGGTGGATGTGGATGTGGTGGTGGTGGTGGATGTGGATGTGGTGGTGATGTAGGTGGTGGATGTGGCTGTGGTGGTGGATGTGGTGAATGTGGTGGATGCAGCGGTGGTGGTGAATGTGGTGGTGGTATAGGAGGTGGTGGTGGTGAATGTGGTGGTGGTGATGGTGCATATGGTGGTGGTGGTGGTTAATGTGGTGGTGGCGATGGTGGATGTGGTGGTGGTGCTGGTGTAGGTGGTGGTGGAGGTGGTGGCGGTTGACGTGGTGGTAATGAATGTGGTGGTGGTGTAGGTGGTGGTGGTGGTGAATGTGGTGGCGGTTGACGTGGTGGTAATGAATGTGGTGGTGATGTAGGTGATGGTGAATGTGGTGGTGGCATAGAAGGTGGTGGATGTGGTGGTGGTGGAGGTGGTGGTAAATGTGGTGGTGATGTTATGATGTGGTGGCATTCTTGGAAATACTAACAGCGTATTTCCAGAAGTTGAAATCATCACCACATCCACCCTCTGAGAAACTGGAAACGAGTTTACTTCCCAATACTTTGTAACCGGTCAAGACTTTAAGAGTTAAAATTACAATCAATTCTTTCTTTTGAGTTACTATTCAATAAACGTTGTAAAGACTCAGACTCTGTTTTGCTTATAACAATTTAATGACATTATTGTGCGGTATAACCCCTTATCCCCCCGTCTTCTCATTGATTCTTGACTACGTGATATCGCGTACCCCCCCATCCCCCATCCTCTCATTGGTTGTTAACCACGCAACATTGTTTATCATTTTGTGAATACCCGTTTATAAGTCAATCGGTCTTGATAGAATTCATTTTACTTGTGACAACGTTCAGCACACGTCTTCTTTTCTAAGCGTGACATTCTTTCCTGTCTTCGTGGCTATGGAGTTGAGCGATTGCTAGTTGTGTGTAAGTGATTTATTTTGGCGCTAATCGAAACCCGCTTAGACAACTATAATTGTTGAATTAGGAGCGATTTGCAGTGTTTGTAAATGAAGTTAAATCTTTACTTCAAGCGCGAAACATTTGTTTGAAATTCCTTTGATTTTATTCTCAAGGGTTAAGATACAGTCTATCATGATTTCAGCTTCTAAACATGTGCTTTTCGGTTTTAATTTATTCCATGTTTCATCTGACTAATTATGTTAATTCTTCAATGGACGCCCAAAATGCCTTTTGTTTGTTCAAGATTCCTTTGAATGATGCTTTTCTCAAGGGAACAGTCGAGATCAAGGGGTTTAGATTTTATTGCAAACTGCCATTAGCAATTCATTTTCACTTGAAGCATTTCAACTGTATTTTTTCTTCTTCTCACCTTTTAGCCTATAAATTTTTGTCTTCACTTATTATTCGCTACTCGTCAAAGATTGCACTTCCGCTAGATCAAATTATTTCTGTTGCATTTCTTTCATAGTGTTATCTGATTTGAGACACAATGACCAGCTTTCTGTAATTTTAGCGCAAACGTTTTGGACATTAAAGTTCATTTGAAAAATTGTGTGATGACGATAGAAACCAGTCTTTTTATTCGATCAACATGGCGATGACGTCATATCTTTTAATGTTAGCCAAAAAGTGTTGATATTAAAGTTCGTGACAATTGACATTGTGTGATGTTTGGTTTTGAAATACCGGACCTCTGTCGTTTAGGACCACAGGACACTGTAAGTATCGAGTTTGAAGTTGCATGACATTTTTTTGCGTGACCCTGGCGTGGTTTGTGTCGCCATGGAAATCCGTGAGACCGATCCCAGTCCTCCGTCGAGGCTGGTGGGCTGTTTTCCAACATGGCCGACTTTCGTGGGCACCGCCATCTTGAATTCTTAATTCCGCTCCTGATTGGCTGAAATTTGTGGCGGCCATCTTGGATTTGGAAAACAATAGCATCCATCGTTCTTAATTCGACTGCTGATTGGTTACCGCTCATATGAGCGTCTATTACTACTAGCTATTACTATTACTATTACTATTACTACTACTATTACAATAGCATCCATTGTTCTTAATTCGGCTCCTGATTGGCTGAAAATATATAGCGCCATCTTGGATTTGGAAAACAATAGCGTCCATTGTTCTCCAAACAATAGCCTATTGTCTTTCTCGGCTCCTGATTGGTTACCGGTCATATCAGCGTCCTATACTACTAGTCTCATATAACCTCATCATCTTTAGTTAGTTCAGAGTTATTTCATGTGTTTTAACTTTTTCCTGATCAGTAACACGAGTGATGACGTCATCAGGCCACGCCCATGGTCATGTGACTAATACAGAAAAAATGCAAAGGCTCTTGGGCAAATCACTTTCCCGGGATTTTTTTCATTGATTTAGTATTTTAATTTAAATCCTCATTACGCTATGCATCGATTTTGTTTAATTTCTAATAGATCAGATTTTGAGAGCATTTCAAAATATTGAAAAATTCGTAATTTTCTGAAAAAAGCATGATTTCGAAAAAGGAATGCATAGCTATGTTGCCAACGTTGGCTTTAATCGAAATTCGTCGAAAAGGCTGAATTTAATGAAAAACCGCGTTTCCTTTAGCATTTAAAGAAACTGGAAGTGCGCCCGATATCTATTGGAAGTTACCCTATCAGCGCGTGCGCAACTTACACTACCAGCGCACTTCGGTAAGATCAAACAAAGCCACACGGAGTTAGTTTTTCTCGTTCTATTGCTCTTGTTTTTCTGTCTTTCTATTATTTTGTCTTTGCTTGTACTTTTTTTACTTTGCATTTTGCGAAACACAAAGAAAAACGTCTAGAATGTAAGCGAATTTGCAAGTTCTTGAGTTGTTTTTATTTTCCGCGCTCAGGGTGACGTAAGTGACCGGAAGTGAAATTTCATCTCCTTAGCAACGCGTGCGAGCGCGCGCATGAATCGGTTAATGGGCCCTTATAGAAATCGTCAATATAGCGGCAGTGATAAAATGCCTTGTCTTGGTCTATCTGCTATTTGATGTTTGTTACTGCAGCTCCTCCAGTGACTGAACTCCTAGAAACAGTTATGCGTCTTTTGAATGACTATTCAAGATTTTATCCTCACGGTAATCGTAACATGGCAGAGAACTTGATCGTTCGTTGTGAAGTTGCTTTGGATTCTGTTCACCCTTTAGGACAGAGGTGCCCAAGCGAATGCTGAGAGAATTCTGCCTCTTGAATTGGTGGTGAGACAAATTCAATACTTACTACATAGACGGACGAGAAATGTTTGCAGTTCAGTTTTGAACTTGTGTAATCTCAAACTACACAAAGCATAAGCAGTGGAAAACATTTTTATAGAGAGAAATTTATATTTGGGTTAACTTTTAACCCTGGGTTAGCGTTAACCGGCTTTCGAACAACCCGGCCCTGCTGATTCGAGAATTAAGACTAAAGTTGGTTTTCCAATTCTGGTATCAGTGTCATGCTGGGTCATTTGCAAAGTAGAAATATCTATGTTCAGCGTCAGTGTGTAAGGGAAAGTTTTTTTCGAACTGACCCAGCAGGGTCTGATTTGAGGTGGTTCAATACCATCACAAGGCGTGTTGACAGCGTCAGGGGACCTAATTCTCTCTGGCACATTGATGGACTACACTGCCTTATCAGTTGGAGGTTTGTAATACATGGTGGTTTTGACAGGGCTTTAGACTTTAAGTTGTGCAACAAACAATTCTGCTGCGACTGGGCTCGCTCTATTCTTAACTGCTGTGCAAAGTTATGGATTGCCCTCTAGAGTGTTTTCAGACGAAGGGGATGAAAATTTAGCGGCAGGAAGAGCTATGCTATGGCACAGGGGATTTAATAGGGGAAGCAAAATTGCTGGGTTGTCTGTACACAACCAGTGAATTGAGCCTCTCTGGAGAGAAGTCTTTATTGAAGTCGGTCAGTTCTACTACACTCTGTTCTACCAGATGGAAGAAAATGGCATCCTGGAGTCGACCAGCATAATCGATCTGTTCTGTATGTACTACATATTTCTTTCCAGAATTAACAACCAGTTAAACCTCCTAGTTGAGGCATGGAATAACCATGCTGTACGCACAACCAATATGGGTGAACGCAGTGATTTTACAAGATATATGTAATACTGGAAAAACTAGCTGTCAGGGACACATTTGATGATAACACCCAACCAGATGAATTATCTGGTGAAGACCCAATAGGACTTACACTAAAGTCACATTCTGTTTCCTAAAACTCCCCTTGAGGTATTGGTATATCATAGGCTGGACGACCCACTCTTCCATTAGAAGCTGATACAGTTGGCAAAGCCCTAATGGGAATACACCGAGGTACATGAAACTGCTCTTAATGCAAACATTTCCCATCTAAGTAGTAAATTAATATTGCATTTGTCTCACCAGCGATTCTAGAGGCCATATCTTCTCAGCATTTGGCTTGGTACCTCTGTCCAATGAGTCAACTAAAGGGTTAGCCTACGTAGCTTGGCGGTTTAGCAATTTTTTAAGCAATTTGAGCGCGAGCGCACAAAGCGACAAAACCGCGAAAACCAGCAGGAACCCTCCAGGCTCCTCGTGGCTACGCCGGATTTGGCGCCCGTTATCACGGCTTCGTCGTTTTGGTAGCGTTAGGATAAAATCTTAAACAGTCATTCAAAAGACGCATAACTGTTTCTAGAAGTTCATTCACTGGAGAGCTGCAGTAACAAACATTAAATAGCAGATAGACCAAGACAAGGCATTTTACTACTGTCGCCATATTGACGATTTCTAGTTAAAGTAATTTTCATTGCTATCATACACGAACAGCCATTCTCTTAAAAGGCACATTTCGTGCTGGCATATACAACGTAATTTACGAGACCCGCATATACGCGCATTTTAGCACGCGTTTATATGGGTCCTTGTAGGACGCGTATATTTGGGCATTTATTTCGCATATCCCCGCGCTTGAATTTACGCAAATATGTGGCCCTTTAAAAATGCGTATATACGCGATCTAAGTGGTCGTATCTATGAGCTTAAAGCCCATACGTAACGTATGTAAAAAGTATACGCGGCAGAAAAACCCGCGTATACCCTGTCGTAATTTTGAAACGAATGGCCAACCATAGCAATGGAGGTGTCTGTCCGCTTACTCTAACAGCGAAGGTTAAATTCTCTAAGAAAACTGTCTCGTGTCCCCGCTTCCGCCAATGCACATGTACTTTGTGACGATATCGACTGACCAAAATAATTTATGACTCATAAGGTATATTTATGTTATGGTTCATAACATATATTTACGTTATGGCCGGTTCACAACGTATATATTTATGGTCTGGCGTATAACGTAAATATTTACGTTATGGTTAATAACGTGTATATTTACGTTAGGGTTCATAACGTATATTTACGTTTTTAGGGTTCATAACGAATATTTATGTAATTAACTGTACGCATATATATATTGCTGTACACATTAAGATCGGTTTTATAATACCTATATTTTTATTTTGGGCCTTATATTTTTGGCCTGGTACAAATATTTCCATTGTTCTCGACATTTGTACGATTATCATTTTATCATAAATGGTGCCCCACATTATTTGATACCACACAAACATTCCTACACAACATGCGGATATAATATACACACAAAAGCGACAAAACTAAAGGCACAAATAGAAAAATGACGATCACGCTGATGAAGTACTCTGTTTGAGCAAAAACATAATAAGGGTAATAATCATGATATCCTCACATAAATATGACAATCTACGTTTAAGTTATCTTCACTCTGATGAAAGCCACTTTTGCAGTCAAACATGACATATTTGTTGTTGTTTCCTAGAGTTTGATCACGATGCACCTTGTCTTTATCAGCACCTAAAACTTTGGTAATGTTCTTCTGTCGTCTGTAGTAACACTCTTGATAACTCATTTGATTTCTGGTTTGATTCTAGTAAGGCCTTCGCTAAATCATTCGATTCTTTTGCTATTTTGAGTTCTCGGAACGACCCGTTTCGAAATATACGCTCATTGACTTCGCCATCTTTTAGAGTGGATCTACCACGAACGGTGTGTGGGTCTGTATGTTTGAACGTAGAAAAGATGACACCATTTGTTAACACATTCGACGTATCTTTTCCTTTCGGCATCGACGTCAACATCGTGGAAAGAAGGTTGAACCTTTATTACTTGTCTGTGGTGTTGCCCATTGCACGTGATTGAAGTTTGGGGAGAAGCTATAGTCGGTCGCACGACTAAGGGCCTCTTCATATGAGCCTGGTCAACCGGGCTGCCTCGGTTTCCGAGATCTCGCCTCGCTTCTCTTTCCTTCGTAAAAATTTCGATGTGTTCATATGAGAAGCCAGGTTGGCCCGTTTACCGAGATCTCGGGTTTTGCGACCGAAATCTCGGTAACCGGGATGAAAATTTTCCCATATGAACACTCTAGCCCGGGTAACCGGGACGAACCTTTTACACGAAATAGCTTCGCTTTCGCAACATAGCAGCCAAAATGGCATAATTTTTGCCTTGTGTGTATTTCCACTTTAGGAGTAGGCGAATTAGCTTTATTAGTAAAGTTACAAGAGTCCACAAAGCTGCGACAGCCGTGAATAATACAAGTTTAAGTTCCACCATTTTGGTTGTGTTTCTTGGATTTTATCCCGGTAGATCTGGCTGAAATTTCCCATATGAACAGACAACAAAATTCGTCCCGGTAACCGAGCCAGCCCGGTCACCGAGCCAGCCCGGTCACCGGGCTCATATGAGGAAGCCCTAACAAATGGTCAATTGTCTTCAATCGGCACACGAAAAAGAAAACGGGGGCAGCTTTAGTGAGAACTATTACTGGTGAAATTTGGTAGTATGGGAATCGATCGTGGCGTAGAGCTCATGTCACTGGGTGCCTTGGTGAGAATCCGAATGTAAGTGTAAATGATGGCACAAGCTCACGATGCGAGGAGTTATTATCGTTTTTGTCACCTCTTGTTTTAATTTTATGCGAACGTTCAGCGAAACGTGACATACACGGCCGACATATACTATTACATAACGACCGAGTTTGAATACGCGAAACGTTACTCTCGCCTTGCAGCATATGGAGGAGTTGAGTCACAACGGTTTGAATTTATAAAGGCTTGTTCGGGGAAAAACGGTAATCGACATTACAGCTGAAATTGTTGATATTTTGGCAGTAAAATTGACTTACTTCAATGCATTGTTGTCTTTTCTTTTGTCGTTTCGCTTCTCAGCTCGATCCGAGGTCTTTTAAGCGAGTTATAGATTTTTGGTTTTGCACTCCTAAGAAGAAGTAAAGACCACACACTCGATTCCGGACTGCCCGCCGCTCGAAGCGAAAAAAGAAAAACCATTAAAAGCAAGTCAGCCGCCCCGATAGACCATTTTACAATTGTCTGGTCGGTGACCTGGCCTTTGAATGGCAGTGAGGCTGGATGTTGACCTTGTTTTGATACAGACCTCACTGCTTTTGTTGTGTTAATCAAGTTGTTCCAATGCTAACTAGGTTCATTTACGTGACAAAAGCAGAGAGGTCTGTATCAAAACAAGGTCAACTCCAGCCTCGCTGCCATTCAAAGGCCAGGTCACCGAGCAGATAACTGTAAAATGGTCTATTCCTCTGTAGAATAATAGTAGAGGGTTAAGCGCTCCTTTTTAATTAAATTCCAAGCCAAATTCATCTCCACAGCGTACGCTATAAAACTCTGAATCGAAGCCGGCTAGCCTTCCTGAAAAGAAGCTGCCAGGATTCGCCACGGACACATTCGAAGCCCGAGAGGAATGCCGGGCGGACAAATTGACTCTTAACAGGGGCGGGGAGCGGATAGTTCTCAAGGCGATTTTTTATCAAATTTGAATCTATGACTGTCCGCTTTTCCCTAGCAAAGAAGTTATAACATTATTTGAAATACGTTTTCTGTATGAGGGTGCGGACAGACCGTGTTTAAACAGTGAAACGAAGTATATTGCGCGTAGAGAACTATCCGCTTCCTTCCCCTGGTAAGAGTCAATTTGTTCGCCCGGTATTCCACTCGGGCTTCGAATGTGTCCATGGCAGGTCCTGGCGGCATCTTTTCCAAGTCCGGATGGCTAGCTGGCTTCGATTCAGAGCTTTGTAGCGTACGCTATGGAGATGAATTTGGCTTGGAATTTAACTGAAATATTCTCCTTAGGAGTGGAAAACCAAAAATGCATAACTCGCTTTAAAGGCTTCGGATCGAGCTGAGAAGCGAAATGACAATAGAAAAGGCAACAAGCCATTGAGGTAAGTCAATTTTATTGCCAAAATATCACAATTTCAATTTATGGATTACTTTTATCTAGGAGAACAGCTTAAACGGCCCAAAAAACTGTTGTGACATATATTAAGCGGTCTAATGCAAAAAAAAAAAAAAAAAAAAAAATCATATAGTTTCGGTTCCCTCACCCCACACTCATGTAACCAAGAAAACTACCCCAGTTATAAGCCTTCCCAGATATAAATCCCTGCTATAATATCTTTCTTCTGTAGTAAATATAATCACTCTCACAGACGAAGTAGTGTGGAACGATATTTTTGTTCTATCTCGCGAAGTGCCATTAAAGAAACTTTTAAGTCACAAGCCTACACGAAAAAGATCTCTTAAACAGATTCTAACATCATGATGACGGTTCATGAGTTCCGCTCTGTCGTGCAGTGGCAGGCTTACGGCAGGCGTCCAGGGAGGGTTTTCCCCTATTGGTGCGAGCAAAGAAAGCCCCGAAAAGCCAAAAACATTTGGGACCCACCTTGTAAAGAGGTCTGGATTCGCCACTGCTAATTTACCTCGGTAGCAAAAATCTTTTTTCGAGTTGTGTCTCGTTTCAGGTAGCCCGGAATAAAGACATAACAGTGGCTACTCTAGGAGTGTTTTCATGGAGTCTTTTCCAGTTCACCTTGGTGACTACGTCCATGGGAGAGAAAGACGACAAACAAGAAGAAACCGAAATAGGAGACCCAGACCAGGTGAACAACCATAAAACAGTAAAAATTAAAAAATTAAAAAATTAAAAAAAATTAAAAAAAAGCAGGACTGAATGGACGGTTATGTTGACAGGCTCGCACATGTAAAAACATTTTATAAGTCAGCCACAAAAAAGACCAAAAATGTCATGCTACCTCTTTCTTCTTTGTCCCATAAAAAGCGAGTAAAAACGATCCAACTGGAATAATTCATGTAACCCGGAATTCCATTTCCTTCTCATTAATTTGTTTTTTTGAATGTCAAAACCAATTCTCCAATTTTTGAAATTTATTTAATGTGTTTTTGTTGGAAACAACTAGTAAAATCAATGGCTGCTTGGTATTTATTGGGTGAAAATATTTTTGCAGTCTGGAAGCGTTGAAGCTGGTTTAACAAGAAAATATCTACGCAAAGCTGCTGAAGCTAGAAAAAGAGGTAAACAAAGGAAAGAACTGAAGAGATTAAATGATGAAGAAGCTGACAAGGAAATGAGAAAACTTGAACTCCAAGGAGACCGATATGGTATAATCGCCGCCATGTTCATGCAAGACGGTCCTTTCTTAATTCTTCGACTTTACCTTGTTATCAAATACGACTTCTTTATGGACTCGACATTCATGTTTTATATCGGCAAGAACATAATTTCTCTTCTGTTGATGATATACCGTCTCTATGTCATTCACTTTCATGCGAAGGAAGAAGAATTATTGCAGTCAGAAAAATCCTGGGGAACAAAAGGATTTCGAACCCTCTCATTTGTGTTGATTGGAGCTCATAAATTCAACTCAAGAAAATTGAAATCAAAGAAATTACGCCGGGGGAGAATAAACTTGATCCGGTGGAAGAAAAACTTTTCTGTAAATTAAACACCACAAAAACTGTACATGTTGTGATGCATGGCACGGCGCATGGCACATCTTTCTGAAGTTACGCGAATTTTCGTCAAAAAGAGGATTTTCAGAAGAACAGTTTTTTTTTTAAATAAAATAAATTGAATTATTCTCCCATTTTTAGTGGTTCCTACTTCTGATCAATCGGAGGACAGACGCATAGATAATGTCATTAATAGTTTTGTTTCTTTATTATATGAAACAAACGGATTCCATGTTGCCATGCGTCTGTTCAGCAACTCTAGCCTCTGCAGAGGCTCAGAATTTTCTTCGGATTAGGGACCATTCTCGTCCGCAGTGCTACTCGTCTTAAAATGTCGCTGACGAGTAGCTCTGGACGCACCAAAAAATTCGAATTTTTTCATTGGCTGACAAAAGATGAATGCGTAGCAGAAATGAAAATTACAAAGCTCTACGCATTCCATTTTACTTCCGGCCCGGATTGCGGCACCTTCGCTCAGTTGACACAGGCGCGCTTTACGAAAAAACAAATGGTGACCTTTCCCGATAGATCCGAAGGAATCGTTAAAGTTTCCACGTAACCAAAGAAGTACGTCGCCTGCAACGATGTCATTCACGATCGTAATCATCGTCCCTTGTTGTAGCAGCCGAGGTGGGAAGAAACGTTTAGAACTCTGAGAATCAACCAGCTAATACAACAATTACTTTGTCGCTGACCATACCCCAAGAAATCATAAAATTAAGTTTGAATTGGCAGTGGGTTTTAAGAAACGTTTGTCTTCCTTTATGAAAAGCTCGAAAGGAAACTTAGAGCCAGGCGAAAAGACGAAGAAATATCACTCTTGCTAAGCAAGTGTGGCACTGGAAATCCGAAGGTGAGTGTGTTTTTCTCTCTCTGAAAGATCAAGCAGATCAGATTCTAGCAGTCCAAAATGTATTGATATTAAATTGCCAAAATGAGTCAAAGGTCCGTGTTATAATACTCTGCTACGTACCTGGATGATGTAGCAAATGGTCTGAACATGAAGTTTGGTTTGTTTCTTCCACATATTGTTATGTATGTATCTTTTACTATCTGTTAAGAAGCTTCTGCTGTTATAGATATATATAATATCTGTTTTTTAGCTCCCCTCTCTTTACTATTGAGACCTCCCCTATAGTCTCCCCCCAACAAATCACGAACAAACCTTTTGTGCTCAGGCAAGAGTTTAGTTTGCTTTAGAGCCTTCACCCAAATTTATTTATTTTTTTTTATAATTTACTTGTGGAAATGATGTGTAAAGGAAAATAACCATAGATAACCATAGCTGAAATTTGAGGCCCTTTCCTCTCTCCCCACTTTAGTTAGGAAGCAACTGCAACAAGCAAAACTTTATTCCGTCACAATAACATTAATCAGTAAATAATAATTTATCATCCACGCAAATAACTGTGAACAAATATAAGAGACTATTTATACCTGTATAACTGATAACGAATCATCAGGACTAGTGGGTTTCCAAATGTAATGTGGGAATTATCTCTACTAAAAACAAAACAAACATTAAAGGTGTACAGAGTTACATTAATATCCCCATAAGAAAAATATCATAATCTTTTTGTTAGCCTTTGAAAGATAATTTATTTCCTGCCATTATTTACTATTCTTTGCTAATTTTCAGACCATAATAGTGCTACATAAATTCCTCGAAGGATGACCACATATGGATAATTCAAATAGGAATGTTGCTCTTGCAGTTCAATAAATAATACTGAAAAAAAAAAGGAAATGGAGATAGAACCATCATTAATAGTAAAGCTATGTGGCTGATGTTCTGATCAACCACAAGACGTAGAAAGTATACGTTTGAGATTTGTTGTTGTACATGGTTGTATAACAGGCTGAAGAGCCTTATTACCATGAAGTAACACGAATTGTAAAAGAGCAATGACATTGCATTGTTTCCCATTCATTTTGTTCATGCAGTTTCCTGAAAAAAATCTTCCTTAATGTACATTGAGGCACACCAATATGAATCACTCTCTTCACATCAGGAACCTCTATATGTATACCAATGCCAAATACTAATGTTACAGTCACATCATTTTAGCTGTATTATATTTTTGGTAACACCACGTACTCATATGGGAACACTGAAATAAATTGGTGTTGTTGTTGTTGTTGTTGAAAGCACCCAAAAGATTAAGCTTTATATAAGTTGGTTGAAAGGTATAAAATGAACAAAAACAATTACATCAACTAAAGCAGTGGCGGGTGGGGGACAAAATGGTGGGAATAGCCCTATATCTAGTTTTGTAATGTCTGCAGGCTTTTCTCAAGCCTGAATGTACAAATATCATCATTAGATGTTCCAGATAAGCTAATTAAAATTGCTGTAGAGCCATTATGGAAGCCCCCAGCACACATATATAAACACTTGATAACAACTGGCATAGGACTTTTATTTTTTTCTTGGAGTTTTTCTTAACATGGTAGTAACCACTTCAAAAGCCCAATTGCTACCCTATACCCTGGTTACCACACACATATATTTTTTATTCTTTCCATAGCCATATGCAAAATAGATTTCTCTTCTCATATTTATTTAATTATAATACTGATGTAAATTAATTCTGTAAATAATGCACAATAAAAGTTGATTGATTTAATTTGACAGTTTAATGATCTGTTGATTGTGTAAGACCCTTTTTTGTAAAAAAAAAAAAAATAGAACAGAAAGGGGTACGTTACTTGAAAAAATGAGGACATGAAAGATCATATGAAAGTGAGCACCTTTATTACATTCCTTGCAAGGAAACATGAACAAATCTCCAATACAACAAAACTTTCCTGAAGGTGAATTAATCAACATGACACAGCGTGGGACAAAGAAAAATTCTGAGTCCCCGACAGGAATTGAACCCGTGACCTCCCGAACACCGGGCGGGCGCTCTATCCACTGAGCTACGAGAACTCATGGAGAGCATGGTCATTTAACTGAGCTCATATATGATAGGTGTCCTGCATACTGCTAGGATCAACGCTATCGAATTCATCGCGAGTAGTGATAAGTTAATAAAGGTGGTGAATTTTAAGCTCGGTAATGAAATGTGAAGGTGAATTAATCAACATGACATATATGAACTCAGTTAAATGAGCTTGCTCTCCATGAGTTCTCGTAGCTCAGTGGATAGAGCGCCCGCTCGGTGTTCGGGAGGTCATGGGTTCGATTCCTGTCGAGGACTCAGAATTTTTGTGACTACTGCGCTTGCGCAGCAGTCACTATTGCCATCGTCTGAGTTTTCCGAAAGTAAGTAAGTAACAATTGAATATACTTCGGAACCAATCAGTACAACGAATATCCATCTCACGGTCTCTCGCAAACACTTCGTATTAACGATGATTTGCCGATAGTCATTGATGGCTGCCTCCTTCGATCTCAGCTCTTGGAAGTGGTCTTCGAAATTGAGGTGAGTTTTAAACATATTTTACAGCATTTACTTCTCACAGCTTTCATATTTTATTTCCAACCGATCAGATGAAAGGTTGCGTGAGGATTCAGGTCGAGATAAACGGCGAATTTCTATTGTACTGAGCATTGATTTGTCGACACGTATTATAAATAAACAACCCTTGCCGATACTTCATAATTTTGGAAGTAGCTTTAGCCTCGTATGAGAAAATCTGGACCTCTCTGGAGGAATATTAGGCGCCGATGTGGGATAATTCAGCCTCTTCGGGGCACATATTGAGCTCCGATGTTTCATAATTGAGCCTCTCGAGCGACCATGTTGGGATAATCTTGTAGTGATCGATAAACTATTTCAAGAATAGAGTGTTTCTGTCGAGAACTATCGGCTGATAGTTGCTCCCGCGGAAATTTGATGCCCTTGAAACAAATATTTGCCTGAGAAGCGAAGCTTCTCGCTTCTTCTTCGAGGGCAAATATGCTAGTTTTAAGAACATCAAATTTCCAAGGAGCAACTATCAGATCGATAGTTCAGATACATAAACACTCTATTGTCTTTATTGCTCACCACTAAATTTTCTTCCGCGCGCCAGTTCAAAAATTATATTGAATTATTTTCAACTTTTTAGATGAAAGCCGTGAAAGCCAAATGTAAAATTTAAAAAAAGAATACAGACAAAAACCCACTTAATACAATTTCAATTGTTTGTTTTCTATAAGCTCGCTTGTTTACAGGAAAATGTTCATGGACGGTATTTTCCTTGGACGGGCTCTGGGGGCTGATAGTGTCTCGTGGATGAACACTTTCACGTCATGTGATCAATTTAAACCAATAAGAATCGGAGAAAATTTAGTGGTGAACTATAACGAATGATATGAAAGCTTTGTTGTACTTGATAGATTTAAATGATCGTAGTTCAAATGAGTCATCAACTTCTGTGAACAGACTAACTGCCAGAAAGCTTGTTAAACAATGGAAAATCAATCAACTTTCGAATTCTAGAGACAGGGAACCAATCAGAATTCCTGGTGGTGAATGTTTTTTCCTCGATGTATGGAAAAAAGTTGGGTGGGGGTGTGGGGCCAGCTTCCCAAAACCCTTACCCTATTTATGACCAAAATCTGTGATATTCCCTACCCTATTTAAGACCTGACCAAATATTCGATACCCTATTAAATCAAAACCCTGTTTCAGACCTGTGTTATAATACGTTCCCTAGTTCAGACCAATGTTAAATTATTGTTAACATAATTTGTGAAGGGCTTTTGTTAATTTTCTTTTGATAATAATGAAAAAGTGGCTTCTTCCCATTGACGCCTGAATGAAATTGCCCGCAACCCACCCCTGATTCCCTGGCGTTTTTTGGAATATTTCTGAGCGAGCGAAAGCACAAAAATAAACCATATGCGCAGTAACTACAGACACAAGATCAGGTTTAAAGACATCGTTCATTTAAAGTTGAATAAATGAAGGGTCAAAATATTAAAAAATATCAGCAAAAAGAACTCAACCTAATGTGTAAAACTGATGAGAAAACAAGAAATTATATTATTTCTTTACCGCGCGACAAAATGTCCCACAGAAGCTGAGAACATTGACTTTGCGAAAATGAGTTAATTATTGACTTTGGAGGACAAAAACGAAACCAAATACAACAGAATTGAGTTTCTTGTACTATAACGGTTAACATTTGAGAAAACAACGAAAAATAAAAGCGAAGAACTCATGTAAAAATCAATCTGAACACAAGAAATCAAGTAATTTCTTCGCCGCGCGACGAAAATATTACGGCGCTGCGAAAGAAAGATGATAGTCGTAAATCAAAAAGACGACAAAAACAAGCGAATTATTTTGAGATCAGTCGTATTTCAACTGTGTTAAATTAGTGGCCATTTAGTTCTTTTCTCAGCGGTTCTGTAGTAGCTGAATGAGACTCCAAAAAATATTTGAACGAAGGGAATAAACTAAATAAACAAAGTGCCTGGAGGTCGCCGTAAATTAAATGTGCAGAAATCCAGCGTGCAAGTTACTGTTCACTTTTAGAACCTATAATTCCCAAATACAGGGAACCAAATGAAAGAAATGCGAAAGGAAGTTCAATAACAATAAATTTTCATTCAAGCTGAGACGAAGAAACCTATTTAAAAGCAAAAAATTGTTCAAAATTTCGCAGACTTGCTTCGCTGCATGACCGCATGTTCAAATTATTCTTCACGCTGACGTGAAAGCTTGAGTTTTTGCCGACCGCTTTTGCGGTCATTTTAACGCCTGTGGCTTTACCAATCGTTTCAAAAGTTGAATTTAACTTCGAAGTAATAATGTACATTACCATTTTTGTTTCTGAAGTCCGAAAAGCCGCTTTAAACCTGCGATCTGTCGTCGAAACTTACTTGAAAGCGCTCCGATCTTCATGTTTTCTCGGCGGTTGTAGGAAGAAAAACTTCTTCACCAGAAAGTTTTGAGGACTCTGTACTCCTTGATCCTCCATTCTGAGGCCACCTGAACATTGATTTGTATTTTTCCTTTCTATTTTAAAGCCCAAAGCAGTAATTTATCCGTGTTAGGAATAAAAACAAGACCTTGGAAGTTTTTTAGATTTGGCCCGCAACGCGCCATGATTACCTGCACTTTTCGAGCGCGCGATTTTAAGAAGAAAAACCGTCTTTCTAGGAGCCCTAAAGTCCTCTGAAAATATGCTCAGAAGGTCCATTCTGATTGGTTTATTTGTCCTCAAGAACAATAGAACAATAGGAGAGCCAAAAAGTCTTCAGGGAGGGTAGGAAAGGCAATTGTCCCCATGTGCTTTTTTTCGGGCGGTTACGGGCGGCACAGGGAAATGGAGGAGTTTTTCACATGGGCGGTTACGGGCGGCACAGGCGTGAATGGGTTAAAAACATATCCATATCAAGGTCACAGTGCAAAAACCATACCCTATTTATGACCAAAATGGCCAAAATAGGCTAAAATCGATACCCTATCTATGACCAAAATGGCTGAAAAACCATACCTTTTGGGGCCGCACATACCTATATGGCTCGTATAAGGGAATACCCCTGCCCGGTATTAGAGCTCTAGAACATCTCTCGAGGTTTATTGAAAGCAAAATGAGATTTCCAGAATAAATTTGTCACAAGGTACATGTACATGGTGTTATAATCTCATTATTCAAGCTCTCGCAGACAGAATCCAATCCGCTTATTGCAGAAATCAATGCTATTTAGGTCACATAGATAAATTACTCTATGTATCAATAGGACCACTCAACTTTGTACCAATGTCAGCTGTCAGTAACACAGTTTTGGTGATGTCTGAAACTAGCTCTTCTCTATCAAAAAGAGAATGACTGGAGGAAAAAGTTACATATAACAAAGCAACAAGAAAAAGAATTATACAAACATTTAACCTACCTGCTTTGAGGAAAAAAAATAGTTAAAAAGTCATATTATTTATATGCAGTAATACCTAGTTACATGTATATCTAGCTACATATGTGTATGTAGTAAGTTTTGTTTTCTTATTTTTGTGGATAATGTTAACTAAAAGCAGGTGTGGTCATGTGTTGATCAATTCCCTTGATTGATACTTGATCAACCCTTCATCGACCCTTGATTGACACTCGATCAACATCTCAGTTGACAGTTGGTCGAGAGTCAACTAATTTTGGATTGATGCATATGAGTCGGTCGACACTCGGTGGATGTCGATTGAGTGTCGATCAAGATTTTGATCGAGTGTCAATAGGTTGACTGATTGAGGTTGATTGAGGGTATCGATGGACACTCAACCACAGATGCATTTAGTACACATGATCTATTTTTTGTCTGTTTACTCTGTTAATAGTCTCTGGAGAAAGCCAAAAACCAATTTGAATTGTTAAATGATGCATTCAATATGTTTTGCTCTCTTTACTACTAGATATACAAAATAAGGATATGACAACTTCTTTTAAAAAGATCTGACCAACTCGTTCTGTAATTAATTACTGCAGGAGCAGATCCAGGATTTTTCAACAATGCATGCCCCTGAAATGTTGCAATTTGAGAATTGAGAGAAGTAATCAAAACGGTTGACTACAGCAAAACAACTATGGAGGGCTTTAGTGAGGATGAATGGTGGGGCATAAAAACAAGGCTCGATGTTTCACAGTAGAGTGCTGCCTTGTACCTCAAGGTTACTCACTGGTGTAACTGTTATCACTATTTTAGCTGATCACAATGGGGTACCTGTCCAGTGCTGGCTGTAGCAAAAGTTACCTTTATTTCTTCCATAATACAGGTACTCTCAATCAACCCCAGAACTGTTGCTATGATTTGTACCATTCTCATTGTGTTGTTTACCATAAATCTTGTTTCATCAGTTTATTACAATATTAAAAAGAATGATTTTGATTGTCTCATCAGGTTTGTTTACTGATTACTTTTCGTACACCATACACCATACACTGCTGATAGTTTTACACTTGATTCTGTTAACTGTTACACTGGCGATACCCACATGTACTAATAGGCCATTTTTGATGTATTACAATTCCAACTTGGAGGCTTGAGGAAATACAAGAAAAGAAATCACATTTAGGTTGAGGAATGAACAATTAATTTCTTTTGTTTTATTCCCCAAAACCTCATGGCCATGTTAGAATTTTACTGAATACAACGAAAATGGCCTATTAGAGAACCATTTTTTTTCTTCTTTTGTACAAATTCAAACATTCTTTAACAATAGCTTATTAGCATTCAAGAATGCCTCTAATCACCAACATTCATGCTCTAACCATTTGCACACATTCTTCTCCACATAACTGCATATATAGGACAATTGTACTTTTTGTGTTTCCACCTTTTAAGAGGCCCTGCGCCTAAGAAACGACCGATGATTTCCGGCTAAAAAATAAAATCGGCCGATTTTTATCTCTCAAGTAGAGGTTACCGAATACTATTTAAAAATGAATTTCTTTTGTTTCAGTTTCGCTTTAAACCAAAAATATCGAGCCGCAAAGTTTTTCCGTCTGAAAGCAGCAAAATGAGGCCGAAAATAAGCCCCCGCAAAAAACTGTTCAGAAATTACTATCGCAACGCAAAATAATGAGAAAACTACACAGTGTTGAAGAAAAATGCCTTTTAATGCAATATCATTCGATAAACATCAAAAAACTGCCGAAGCGATTAACAAATAAAGTTTCAAATATTGCATACTAAATTAGATGGAGCGTTGGAGCTGATTTTAAAATAATTATTTCTCAAAAGTTCAACGCTTTTGAAAGCAATCACAGTGATGAATGAGACATTGGAGGGATAAAAATCACGTTTCTGGAAAAACATTTTTCGGCCAAAGTATATTGACCTTGTACAAAGCGTTCAAAGTTACCGTTTTGCCCGTTATCCTGCTACTTCGACGAAACGCTTCTCTTTTGCCAATACGGCCGTGGATAGCGTGGTAAACGCCACTTTAAACCTTGCTAGGCATTCAGAGACTATCCTGAGTAGAAGGATGTAGAATTGAAAGGGAAAGGAAGATGAAAAATACGCAGAAAAACAAAATAACGCGAAATTACCATCTGCTAACGAAAGTTGAATCTGGAAAATGTCGTCGCGTGACAGCGGCCAATGACGTCATTTGTCACGTAAAGGTCGCAAGAGCGTGGGAAAACGAGTCTGCAATGTCCTTTGGGCGGTCAGCGGCTAGAGATCCAGTCGTGACCCATAACTCAGATCACGCTGCGGCCAAAACGGTGTGGCGGTTGGGGAAGTTTTTCTTTTTGAGTGACCATCATTTGTGAAAAATAACATAACATTGTTCCACTAAACGTTTTCTGGCCGGGAAAAATTGTTTTCCTATTTGTGCATTCGTTTGGATTCCACCGCTATTGATACAAATGACGTCAATGGCCGCTGTCACGCGACGACATTTTCCAGATTCAGCTTTCGTTAGCAGATGGTAATTTCGAGTTATTTTCTTTTTCTGTGTATTTTTCATCTTCCTTTCTCTTTTAATTCTACTTCCTTCTACTTAGGACGGTCTTTGAATGCCTAGCAAGGTTTAAAGTGGCGTTTACCACGCTATCCACGGCCGTATTGGCAAAAGAGAAGTGTTTCGCCGAAGTAGCAGGATAACGGTAAAAACGGTAACTTTGAATGCTTTGTACAAGGTCAATATACTTTGGCCGAAAAATGTTTTTCCAGAAACGTGATTTGTATCCCTCCAATGTCTCATTCATCACTGTGATTGCTTTCAAAAGCGTTGAACTTTTGAGAAATAATTATTTTAAAATCAGCTCCAACGCTCCATCTAATTTAGTATGCAATATTTGAAACTTTATTTGTTAATCGCTTCGGCAGTTTTTTGATGTTTATCGAATGATATTGCATTAAAAGGCCTTTTTCTTCAACACTGTGTAGTTTTCTCATTATTTTGCGTTGCGATAGTAATTTCTGAACAGTTATTTGCGGGGGCTTATTTTCGGCCTCATTTTGCTGCTTTCAGACGGAAAAACTTTGCGGCTCGATATTTTTGGTTTAAAGCGAAACTGAAACAAAAGAAATTCATTTTTAAATAGTATTCGGTAACCTCTACTTGAGAGATAAAAATCGGCCGATTTTATTTTTTAGCCGGAAATCATCGGTCGTTTCTTAGGCGCAGGGCCTCTTAAGCAGTAGTCACATGCGCCTGTATGGCGCCTATTTTTCTTTGTCCCACGCTCGTGTCATGTTGATTAATTCACCTTCACATTTCATTACCGAGCTTAAAATTCACCATCTTTATTAACTTATCAAAACTTTCCTGAGTTCAACAGTAAATAGTTAAGAAGTAAATAGTTCTTACCATTAAAAAATTTTCCCTTCATCTATCAGCACGGCTTATATTTAAATCCTCTGGTCAGTGATGTAATTTCCACGGCTGATTTCCACAAACGCTTCCGTATGTCCATAAACAAATTTTACCGTGTCATCGATAGACGTAATACATGCCGTATCCTGATTACTTTGCTTGAAAACTTTAACAACTGCACCTCGCTCTTTAAACTTCTCCTTTTTATCGAATATGAAGAGAAGAAACAACAAGAACACAGCTATCGATCCCTGAATTTTTCTCGACGGTCCACCACAAAATGCACCGCGAAACACGTTGGTAAAATATTACACAAGCTGGCAATCGTGTTTGAAGGGGCGACGGCATTTAAGGCAGCTTTCTACTCTCCTTTTAACTATAAATCACCTAACTTCAGCGAAGTGAAAACACCTATCAGCATTCCGATCTGCGTACATCTGAAGAATACACTCTATTCCTCTCTCCCCTCCCTCAGGATTATTTCTGAGCATGAGCAGGTATGCAGGCCAAAATTACGCATGCGTTACCGGATGTCCGTGATTTACGGACTTCCGTTAAGGGCCCATTAACCGATTTGTGCGCGCGCTCGCGTGCGTTGCTAAGGAGGTGAAATTTCACTTCCGGTTACTTAAGTCAGCCTGAGCGCGGAAAATAAAAACAACTCAATAACTTCCAAATTCGCTTACATTTTAGATGTTTTTCTTTGTGTTCCACAAAATGCAAAGTAAAAAGAGTACAAGCAGAGACAAAATAAGAAAAAGACAGAAAAACAAGAGCAATAGAAAGAGAAAAACTAATTCCGTGCGGCTTTGTTTGATCTTACCGAAGTGCGCTGGTAGTGTAAATTGCGCATGCGCTGATAGGGTGACTTCCAATATATATCGGGCGCACTTCCAGTTTCTTTAAATGCTAAAGGAAACGCGGTTTGTCATTAAATTCAGCCTTTTTCGACGGATTACGATCAAAGCCAACGTTGGAAAGATAGCTATGCATTCCTTTTTCAAAATCATGCTTTTTTCAGAAAATTACGAATTTTTTAATATTTTGAAATTCTCTCAAAATCTGACCTTTAAGAAATGAAACAAAATCTATGCATAGCGTAATGAGTGTTTAAATTAAAATATTAAATCAATGAAAAAAATCCCGATAAAGTAATTTGCCTGGGAGCCTTTGCGTTTTTTCCGTATTAGTCACATGACCATGGGCGTGGCCTGATGACGTCATCACTAGTGTTACTAATCATAAAAAAGTTAAAACACATGAAATAACTCTGAACTAACTAAAAATGATGAGGTTGTATGAGAATAAATTTTCCTTAGCAACGGCTCGAAAAGATCGGTGAATAGGCCCTTAATGGCTGCTACCAGAGCGCTCCGTTTCCTAGACCAGGTGACCAAAAGAAACGGACGCTCTGGGGACGAGAATGATTAGGGACAGTATTATGAGCTGCGCATGCGCGAGCTTTCGATCTAGATTTTGAAAACGTCCAACGACGATGTCAATCTCATGTGCGAAATTCAAGATAGCGTCGACAAGGGAAGACTACGCAGTGAATGTACCTTGACCAGTTGAGCTACTTATGCCTCTTGACCACCAAATCATAATTTTCTTAAGAATCTACATTCACTTAGCTTTTTACTGACTTTCCGGCAGGATTCTGTGCAAATATGCTGGGGAAAACAAGTTCTTTATAACGTAGTATTTGAAAGATGCATGGATCGTGTTGCAATTTGATGGTCATTTTGGTGAAAAACGGCAGGACTTTTTTTGGCTATTTAAGGTATCATGGCATCTAAATCTTAACGTACTGGAGAATCTACATTCACTTAGCTTCCAAGTGGCGTATTTAACTTTGAAATCTGTAGGGATATTTACACGAGTCGGTTAGCCCTGTGAAGTTGAAAGATAAATGGATCGTGTTGCAATTTGACGGTATCGAAGGAATTGGCTGTTTACCGCATCGGGATCTTTGAATCGTTATGTACTGTGGAATTATGCATTAACGTAGCTTTCATCAGCAGTTGTTAACTTAGAAATCTGAAGGAATATACTAGAGAAAAAATTATTTACACGAGACGAGTACCACTGGTGAAATTATGAACTTGTATTGTTCACGCTACGACCCGACAGGCCGGAAACAAGGCGCGAGTAATAGGCTATTTAACTCAAACAGACCTCAAAACCCGGCCTAAAAGTAACTTAGTTTTGAGAAATCTGCTTTTCCGTGGCTATAAAATAACATATTACATTAAAATTCCCTCTAAAAACAAATACTTCAACCGATATTAAAAAGCAGTTTCATACATGCGCAGCTCATGATACTGTCCCTTTAAGGTAATTCCTCTGAAATAAAAGTGACAATAGATTTTCCTTTAAACTTTGTCCACTGAATATTTATCATATGATAACTTCAATTTTGAAATAAAAAAGGGGGGTGCCCATGCTCATTAAGGAGCAGTGAGGCATTGAAAATGCCCCTTTTTAGCATTATTAAATGCTTATTATAAGAACGCATTCCCAGTAATTGTAACATCTTTGTGAGCCCGGACTCATAAGAACACGCATTAAACTACAGTCAATACATTGTGTCGGACACAAATAAACGTTTTAAGTTTGATTCAGACAGAAAGCTAAATCCTTGGTTAAAAATTTGAACCAAATTTCTTGACGTGGTTTCCGACTGCCAAATAGAAAAGACCACCGTGTATCTGCTATTTTTCTTATTTATTCAATTTTCAGCAATAGAAATTAGATGTCTTTTCTCACGCAAAGCTTATGATTAGTTGATTACAATGAGTGGAAAAAAAATTGGGGTGCCCGTGCTCGTTGGTGAGCTAGAGCCATTTTTCAACTGACAGAGCTCAATATCAAGGCAAATCCGTCATGTTTTCAATATGCGCGTGCACGGGCGCGCGCTAATAACGCCATAAATTATGCGCAGTAAGGATGCGCAATGCAAATGTGAGGAATGACCTTAAGTGCAGCTGCAAGGCTATGTGGAGGTCGTTAGCGGAAGGCGTGGGAACCTCGTTCGCCGCCAGATCGATAACACAGTGAAATTCTATAATTAACATTCGAACCTTTAGGGAGGAGAGAGACTGTTTGCTGTTTATAACTGGTACATGTAGCTAACTGACATTCCAGGCAGGGTATCAGTCTTTGATAGAAGATATACAATCAGTACAATATAGAGAATATCCCAAAGAAAATATGTGCACCGATTGTTTAAAAATTATGCTGTTATATTTAAACAATAGCGTGTTTCTGTCGAGGAACTATATCGGCTGATAGTTGCTCCGTGAAAATTTGATGTTCTTAAAACAAATATTTGCCCGAGAGGTGAAGCTTCGCGGGCAAATATGCTAGTTTTAAGGGGGTATGGTACCCTAAAATATGGCGATGTTCATGAAAAATTCAATTTCTTGGAAATACAAGACTAAAGACCCTTAAGGACTTGTCAAAAACATTTTGAAACGATCTTGCCGAATTTCCTTCCAGATGAGTGTGAAATTTAAGGAAAGTACACAGTGGTATAAGTTTTTTCACGTGGCAACGGCCATAGCAACGACTGTTTACTATAAGAACGTGACCAAAAATATAGATTATTTTTAACTTATATGAATGAAACTATTTAGAAAAAAACTTTTAAGACATGCACAACTCGATTGGTATAATTATTTGTGAAAAGCTTTGCCTCAAATTGCCATCACAGGCTCATTCATTTCCCTTATGACAAGGAATATTTCCCACAACTGCGGTAACTTTTTACAAAATAGAACAACCATTGCAACCCCTCCCCCGAGATCCAATCTGCCCCCCCCCCCCCACTATTTGTGGCTCGTCAAATGCTTAAAACTTCGTGTAAGAAACTTAAAGTGCATTTTTCTCAAAAGTTTACTTTTGTAGCGACTGACTTCGCGCCAACATTTTTACTTTGCAAGGTTTTTAAGTAGAATTCCCGAAACTTGGGCTGATCAAAGACCAATAGTGTCGTGATGTCATAAACCAAAAAATCGTAACATTTTAAGGTCTGTCACGTGACATGAGATGATTTGTCCACTGGGTGTGGTCAAAAATAAGGTTATTTCCAAATAAAGCTGTAAAAAGCACTGAAAAGAAGAGTTAACTGTCAAAACTTAGGTTCGTTGTACAGAACAAAACAGAAACTTACATATGCTTATTTGACAGTCAAATCTTGTTTTGTAAAAGAGCAGGAAGTGTTGGCGTCAATACTATAAAACACTACTTCAAAAGGCTGTGGCTGGTTTCCATAGCAACCATTTTGAGTAAAACTCTGGAAATTTAATTTCTCTTCTTGAGTGCAATAGCACATAATTGATCTTTCATCACCATATTTAAACAAACTTTTTGGTCCATTTGAGGGTACCATACCACCTTAAGAGCATCAAATTTCCAAGGGGCAACTATCAGACCGATAGTTGCAAGACATAAACTCTTTATTGTCTTTATTGTTCACCACTAAATTTTCTTCCGCGCACCAGTTCAAAAACCATACTGAATTATTTTCAACTTTTTTACATGTAAGCCGTGAAAGCCAAATGTACAATTTGAAAAAGAAAGCAGAGAAATTGTGTCTTTTTTCCCTATAAGCCCGGTAGTTTACCAGAAAATTTCGAGTTCTATCCATCCGGTTATTTTCCTCGAACAGGCGCTATTTTCGTACCTTTCTGGTACGCTTAGGCGGCTTATCAGGCGAGTTTGGACGAGCCATGGTGCGTATTTTAGCGAGACGTAGTCCAGCCAGAATACCCATGGCGAGACCAAACGAGCCTGATATTCCGCCGAAGCGAACCAAAAAGGTACGATAAGACCGATTAGGTAGTTACCAGACCCAAATTCGGCCAAGTGAACATGATATCGTTGCCAAATCAGGTCAGTGACTTGATATCGCAGGATATCAGGACAGTAGGCACAGTTAGGGCTTCCACAAATTGCTCGAGATTTCCCAACAAATTGCTCGAGATTTCCCAAAACGTTGCTCAAAAGTTCCTACAAAAAATTCAAACGTTGCTTTTTGTAAAAAATTGCTCCCTTGTTACTCTCGTCCTTTATTTGGCCTGACGCAAATGCAATTTAATTGCTGCAATCGGAGTTGCTAAAAGCGTGTAAACTTGTCCTTAATTTAACCCAACTTATGTTACACCAGACAACCAGTACATAGAAATTCGCGTAATTTGCAAGGCACTGATCGTTCGTCGTTTCTTTTCATCAGGTCTACAATATTCTGGTCTTTTTTCTTGCTTTTCGCAATAACTTTCTTCGATCTAACATGTTTCTGGGATGCAATGTGCTTTATAACAGAGCTTTTCTTTTTGGCCACGGTTTCCTTGTATGCATCACATCTGAGTTTACCCGACACCACAGTAAGATGCTCTCCTTTTAACTCATTTTACCTATCCCAAGCACTCACAATTGGATCGGCTCTGCCGCGAACATTTCGCGTTTTTTCAGCTGGATTTGCTTGCACTTTGCGTTCTCCTGAAATTGCCGCTTTCGCTGGAGTGCTCAGTCTTGCTCCTGCCTCTGCGGCTGCCCTCAAAGGGTCTGAATGACCTTCTTCATCAGCTAAGACCTCGAGTCACTCAATTGTGACTTTGAATTTTCTTTAAAAATTACCGCTTACCTAGCAGCCCTGTTTCATACAGCTTGCACCCACGATCTGCCCCAGAGGGGAGGGGGATCTGGCTCCTTTTTCACAGGAAATCCATAAATATGCAAAAAGTTGCTCGAAACGAAAAAAGTTGCTCGAAATATGAAAAGTTGCCAAAACGTTGCCGAACAACTTGTGGAAAGCCCTAGACACGGTTTCTGATTGGCTAATAGCTATCGCGTCACGTGATCAATTTATATCAATAAGAATCGGAGAGAGTTTAGTGGTGAATTATAGGAGCGAATAGTCAACCAAGAAGCTCTTAAGGAAACTGAACACCAAGTGGTGAAATTTAAAAATAAAAAACCTCGAATTGATAGAAAACAGTTCTATGAAGCTGCACTAACCAAATAGCAGCAACACAATAACTCTAATTACAGCTGACTAAACCAGAAGCAGCAACTGTTCACACTTTCCCTTTATGAAATGTTGTGGGAACAGTTAAAAATAGGCCCGCAAAGCGTGCATTCGGCCACTGCTTTAATTAAAAGACCATAGCTAATAGGCCTTTAGGAACAGTCGGTCACGTGACATGCATTTCAAGAACACACTGATTTTAGTCATTGGTATTGCAAAAAGTTATCAGAAATGAAAAGAGCAGTTACAAAGAAGCTTACATACAAATTTTCAGAATTATATTCACACTCGAGTAAAGAAATGAACAGAACGGCTTCTTAAACATCATTTATCTTGCTTTTTGTGAGGGGAGGAGGGAAAAAAAGGTTCCTGCCTATGATTCTAGTGGAGGTAAAGCTCAATGGATGTTTTGTGTGGTTGAGTGTGTCCTCACATAACAATCCGACTTAACACTTTGATTTTGAATTTCCATAATTGAAGAAATATTTGAACTATTTCAGCTTCTGGGATTTTTTTAACATATGGCCTTGATGAGTTACTGCTTACAGTTGTATTTATACGACAAAAGCGAACTAAAACTTCAACAACTTTTATTTACTTAACAAAAAAAGTTCTCTTAACAAAATTAAACCACAGTAAAATTCACATATTCAGTTATCAAGAAAAGTGAAAAATAGTACCTGAACTCAACAACAGATACATGTGGGCAGTGCTTCCTAAAATTAATTCTGGAACATATTAACTAACCGATTACAGGCCGCTTTTTGCAAGCTCAATTGTTATGGTCAGTTTTTTCAACAAGTTGAACCAGAGTTTGGTGTTTGAAAATTGAAACTTAAGTGGTGTGCTGTTTGGACAGCTATCTTTTCGTTGTGCTCTCTTTCTTGATGTCTACCATTGCACATCATCGATGACTAATGGCAAATTTTAACCATGATCTGAGGACAAAAACTGAGTTATCTGCCATGCAGCCATGCAGGTTTGTCTACAAGCATCATTTGTGACAAATTTTCAGGATGAGCTTCTTTGATTCATTGAAGTCAAAATCACAAAGATATTCCTCAATGGTACATGTATATCATCAATTTATGTAGTTACTGTGGATCATTTGTGTCAAGTAACACTCATTTAAAACACAAACTGTTAAATAAATATCTCAAAATATCAACCTTTCCTTCATGTAGTTTATCTGTTGCATTTTCACACACCACAACTTATGTAGAGCTAGTTTCATCTGAAGCAATGCAATCAATTTTATAGTTGCAATTTATCATCATGTACTATTTTCTGGTTTGATTAATACAATGTATATCTTCACTTTACGATCTATTGTTTGTTAGACGTTTGCCCTGTTAGAGGAGCTTGTACTGCACTCAAATGATTTCCAACAGAGTAATTCTTTTTCAAACTTGAGGGCAGTTTGTGGAGGTAATTTTCACAGAGGAGTCCAAAACATCAGGATCAGAAGTCAACTCTCATCATATGTAAGAATAAGCAGCTAAGCTGACTGCTTTAAATGTTTTTGTTATACCTCCCAACTCAAATACGTTTTCCGATTGGAGGATTACGTGTCATGTACCATGAGTCAAAACTCACTAACTCCCTAGGGAAACAACTTGAACTTTTGCCTCGCACGTGATCTGGTCATGCACCTTGAAACGGCAGCAAATTTGTGTGCCAATTGGCCTGATGTGAAAAAGAGTGATGTCTGACGTCAATAGTGCAAATTTGATGTCAATAGTGCAGAGTGCACTATTGGGATGGTTTAGGGGGCTGCTGTTTGGTAAGGCACTAACACAATAAGGTGTAAACTTCAATGTTGGTTTAATTAATTTCAATTAATTAATTAGTCTTGTGGTAAGGGGGGGTAGGTACCTCTGTTCAACCTCGTTCCCAGGGTCCCCTCTCTTCCTCGAGAAAGTACCCTAGTTGCGGCTGGTCACGTGTCTGCTAGATTTTAGCAGATTCCAGAGATGTGATTGAAGGGAGGGGCGGGAAAGTTAAAGTTTGTCTTAGCACTGAGCTTGCCTACTGAGCCCAGTAAGGAGTGGAATTTGTAATCCTTCCTTTGTGGATCGGCAAAAATTACAGCGAAGGCATTGACACATTTGATATAGGAGTTCATTGTGTTCAATGTTCAGCTAAAAGGTTAGCTCTGCATTTAGCTGAATTTTCCCTGTCAATAGTTGGACGGTTTTTGGAATTTGTGGCAGTGAAAAAATTTGGCAAAGAACTTGGAAATGACGACCACCACAATAAATGGACCATGCGGTGAATTTAATTTAATTTTTCATTGGGCAAAATCACAACAAAGGCATTTACTCATTCCGTTAGAGTTAAATACGTTGTATGTTCCCCTACAAAGGTAGTTTTGATTTTGATTAAATTACTCTCATCGACAGTTGACGATCATTCCATTCTCTTGCGGCGAAAAAATTTTACGAAGACCTTGACATCAACAAAGTCTGCACGCTGAATATTAAAGCTTGATTTAGCTTAAGGTTACAGTATACCTTCGGGTTGGCAATTTTCTTCAAATTTGGATTTTTGGGTCAAAATAGTGGTCGAAGAATAATCTCTAATTTCTGAAAAAAATTTTTGAAAAAGGCTAAATATTGGCGGAGAAATGGCATTTTACGTTTTCACCCGAAGTAAAAGTTTACCTCTTGATTGACAGCCCTATGGCGCGTATGCAATCAACCGAGATGATTTTCGCGGGAATTACCTATATGGATGTCACAAATTGACTACTCAGTTGATCAGCATTGTTGTTCTGACTACCCAGCATTTTTGGTATTAGGCGTGTCTCTATCAAGTTATAAGTAAACATAGACCACGTTTAAACCATGGACCAGTTCGAAAAAGCGAAAACAGCGAAGAATGAATGAAAATACATCAATGAGTGAAGAAGCGAAAGTTCACCACGCGGATGAAGCTATAGTTATCGTATAAGGCAGGCAAATATTCATGGTAAGAGAAAAGAAAGGTTCTGTAAAAATTTTGGAACTTGACAGCAATAACAGGGATGCTGACAGAGACTCTTCTGATGAGTCCGATGTCGACGAATCGTCAGACTCATTGAGACCATTTGAAATATTATCCATGCACAGTTGCCCACACACAGTTGCCCTCCGTGCTTTCTTTTGTTTGTTTCCTTCGCTCAGCTACTCTAGTGTTCGTATCCTTTTTAGTCTTCCCCATTTTGCCAGACCAGCTTCAAAAAAAACCGAGTTACAGAAAAATTATCTTTTTGCCTTCAGTTCCTTGAGCGCATTGCGAAACACAAGAATTTTTTAGAGATTTGTGGGTAAATTTCACCAGGAGGTTAATGGTAGTAAACTTTCCCTGCACTGATTGGCTTAGTTATCTGAGAACCCAGTTGAAGGCGTTTGTGGGCGGAGTTTGTTTGCGAAGCAGAAAATGTTTCTTAGCGCTGTTCTTGAATAAATTTTTTACTTGAAGCAGGCACTTTAAAGAGTTATAACTCAAAGGGAATTTGTTCAATTGCTCTTAAATTTGGACAGTGGCTAGTTTAACATATAAACTACAAAAGCGTGTCTGGGAATTGTTAATTTCGAAATACTTTTTCTTCGAGAGGGATTTTTGTACGATCACTCCACATTTTTTAATCCTATTTCGAAAATGTTCTGTAACTTTTTACTGCAATTGAATATGCCAAAACACAGACACGTTTTTTAAGCGCTTTGGGCCCTGAAACCGAGGAAAAAATTAAATTGGTGAAAAACGAAATTCGCTTTGACTTGTAGCTTTCGAAAGGTGATTAGGGCGCTCGCATTTAGTGGTCGTGAAAAATTCGACAATTCATTTTCTTTCAAACTTCTTGGTATAGTTTGATAGCCAGCTCCACAAGCTCTAATTTGATATAGGGGTTTAGGTATCTACAGCTTAAACTGCATGCGCTACATCGCTTGCGTGCGAGACACCCCTGAAGGTATACTGTAACCTCAAGCTCATATTTTTCGATCGGCAAAATCACAACGGCGGCATTGATGCATTCGTTTAGAGTTTGATACGTCTAGTGTTTGGCCAAGAGACTAACTCTGAATTTGAATTTCATCCAATCTGTCGAAAATTTGACGGTCATTCGATTCCCTTGCAGTGAAAAATTTTATGAAGAACTGGACAACAATGACATCAGCCACGTGTTTGCAAAATCCAACAGCTTTCGTTTCAAAACTGATTACCGGTAAGTCCAATTTTCGGTCCAGACACTAGCTTCTCATTAAATTGAATACATTCCATTGAAAATTTGACGGTTAATTAATTCTTCTGCAGTGAAAAACTAATTAGAAGAAGGGTATTGACGGTTATTTAAAAAAAAGTAGTGAAAAATAAGCAAACTTCCCATTCAACCACCATTTCATACTCATAGAAGTTCAGATAGAAACGAAGCACCGGTCAGGCAGGATCTCTGACAAATAACTTGCTTAACTTTCAAAATAACGTCTGTAAGGCAGCGCAACTTTCACGTCCATAGACAATGTTAACAAAATTAAGTTGAGGACCACCCTCTGTGCGGCTTTGGTTGGAGTACATAGACACGTTATCCAGCCACAACCGGGGTACTTTCTCGAGGTAGAGAGGACCCTGGGAACGAGGATGACCTCTGTTTACTTCGTAAAACATATAACACTTACGTCACTTCTGCAATAACAACACAAACCTACAGATGTTTCCAAAAATCTCTTGCCATCTTAGTGGTACTATTCACTTAAGAATAAAAGCTCTTTATTTGAAACGAACGCGCAGATTAATTCACGTTAGTGTCGACTATATTTTAGGTAGAAGATACATACAGAATTACACATGAGCATTAAGTACTCTTCCTTGTGGTAGAATGAATACAACATGTGGGACGCATGTGTTCTAGCATCGTCAGCATGATAAAATCCGTTCTTGAGCTCAGATCTATGCTGTTTTTTATATGTTGTGTAATATCATACTCTCATTTTGCCTGGGATAGCAGTTATATTTCGGGTAACATCAATTCTCTCTTTCTCCCTTTTTAGTGCAAAGAATGCATCTCTGACAGCATATCTTTTGGAATCATTCCTAGCTCGGTCCAAGAAATGTTGCGTTCTGTTTTCAAACAATTGCGTGTTTGCTAAGGTTAAAAGAGTGGAAACGGATTCCTCTCTCTAGCCGCTTGTTTATTATCTCCTCTATGAAAGGGAGCAAAAAATTTATACACTGTATTCACCCGAAACATTTCCGAGTCAGTGGCATCAAAAGTAGTAAATTCGTGACAAAAAAGACTTCTCAATATTGCCGAAGACTATGGGGCACTTACGACTTACGGAAACTGCACATAAATTGAATCAAGGTTGTCTTTGAAGGGACACGTTCACCAATGTAGGATATGATCTTGGTCAAGTTGGAACGCTTCTGAGTTGAATTAATCTACATCATTGTGTATGACTTTGAAGTGTTAACACCAACGGTGGCAACAGAATAAGAATGTGCTATAGGCCCTTTGCAGCTAAGCCATCACGTGACCTATTTTTCATAAAATGTTGGGCTATAACTTAACGAATGCCAGAAATGGAGAAAGCATGTCGAAGATATCAAAATGGTAAAGTTTGAAGCCCCCATCATTAAAGGAGGAGATTTTATGACGGTCCGAATTTTTAAAAGAATAAGATTTGTATGGAAAAAGTTGCTGGAGAGTAAGACCTTGCTCTCCAGCAACATTTTACATACAATTCCTCTAAATTTTCCAAAAATTCAAACAATTATTGTCTACTGAGTGCCAAATATTGCATTTTCTGCACTAGCCTTCGCGGAGATGTTTTAGATTTTCAAAACTTTTTATTGTTCTTTCCCAGAAAACTTGAACTTCTTAAAGAGATTGTGACTCTAAAAAAGCACTTCCAAAATTTTATCGCACATGGGCTTTTCTACTTTAATTCTATATGCTGCTGATGTTTATGGTTAATTAAGAGTCCCTGTCCATAAAAATGGAAAATAACTCGGCAAGGGTCGCAAATTCGATTTCGCTCATATTTTCATGGTAGATAGGCTAGGGCATGACAAAAACTACTGGTTAGTTTTTTTGGCAAAATATCCTTTTATTTCAAAGAAATATGCAAATTACCAACTTCCGTTAAAATCGTCATTTGACGCACCATTTTCTTAAACAAGTTTGAGAGCCTTGTATGCAAAACCACATCATTCTTCCGTCTTTAAAACACCCAAATATTTTTGTGCAATGTTTAAATGTGTACTGGGTTGGTTTTAGGGAATGTTGCGTTGTCTTTTTGGGTGCAAAATAATTAAATTTCGAAGACATGTATTTCATTCACTTAAAAGTACTTCGTGAATATAATTGATTTTCACCATGTGCGAAACCTTGAAATGGATTAAGCTTCTGGTGGTTGAATCGCAGAAGGATGATCTACACATTCCTGTAAAAATTTCTTTGGGCAAATGATTGTGAGCGACGCGAGAGCTTTTCAAAGTACGTCAAAAATGCAAATATTTGACCATCCGCCGTCAAATTTCAATTTACGGGTTAGACGTATATTTTAGCATGCGCCACATGACTTGACCAATGTTAAGTTGAAATAGACACAGAGCTGATAATTTCGAAATGTTCTAACCTCATTTGCTGTAAAAGGCAGGTCCAAAGCCGATTTGACGTGTTTCTCTCACCATTCGTCGCACGTAAAGCAGAAGTTTGCTTTTGTTTACATAACGTCCGATGTACATGGCCAACTGTCAACTTATTTAATGGTCGAATACCATGAATCTGTGACCCTCTTTCGACACATATGATCACCACTGCATCTAAGTCAAAAACGGCTAAGTGATTTGTAGATAGTTGCTTGCTTTGCACTACACCAAAATATTACGTTTGATCATCACGGTTTGATGGCTTGAATCCTTGCTTGCAGCGGTTCCTTGTTCGTCACGCAATACTGTCATCCCATTTTAGGGGGTAGGGGTAGGACAATTTCTATCCTAATACATAAGGCTCCGTAACGCTGGGAACCACTGGGAACACACAATCGTGTTGAGTAGGAATAGATTAAATTAAGAAGTGAGAAGAATGAATAGTTTACCATTGCCCCTGTTGTTATCTTTTACTCGACCACCGCTACCTACATGCCTTGCGTAACACTGTAACGCTTAACTCATACCTAGGTCTTTTCGCGCTGTGCAATTATTTTTGGTTTACATGTAATACAGTGGGCTACCCCCGGGGAAATGGGTGGTGACCGCTCACTATGGGGCTAGCCGCTTAAATAGAGGTGTGCCTTGAATATTTAATTTTTCACTATCGGGTTATAAATTTCTTGGTGAACGTGGAGTCAACTCAAGACAATCATGATACACGCGTATTTGAATTATCACTCGTCATGCACCTTCAATTTCAAACTCTTATCTGCCATCGCCCTTTCCAAAACAAAGTGTCTAAATTTTGGGTGGCCGCTGAATAGGGGTAAAGACAATAATGAAACCCTTATCGGAACAACCAAATGGTGGCCACGGAGGTAACCGGTCAATAGGTGTTTTATTTACAATATTTTACTGACAATAATTTTGGACTGTATTGACAATAGTCCTCTATTTTCTGTTACAAACATACCGATGCCTGGCCACTAGGCAAACAAAATACGCCAAATAAGATGGCATGCATGGCCAGGGCTATTTACTCTCGTAATTATTAATTAAATTTAGTCTGTTTTTCTCATGAATTAGACACGTTGTGATTTCCTATTTTTTATTTCAGCTAGTTCTTGCTTCATTGATCTATAATTTGTTTCATGGCGATTTTTTTAAAATTCTAGTGAGTACAGACACTAGCTTTATCAGCTGTTGTCTGAAACATCAAAACGTACAACAAACGTGATTTGGACCGAGGTCATGTACACTATAGAATACGATTATATAAATACACACATATTATTATATATATGAACAAACAGATGAACAATGATTAAATTGTTTCATTTATCCTGAGAGTGCTCTATACAAAATGGATCAAAATGTGCAGCATATGCCGTGACAGCATTGCGTGACGAACAAATAACGGCTGTAAGATTGTGCTGCGCCGACACACTTATCAGCAATGGTCAGCAATCGATCAAACGTATTATTTTGGCGCAGTGCAAAGCAAGCAACTATCTACAAACGAATCAGCCGTTTTTGACTTAGATGCAGTGATGTTCATATGCGCAGAAAGATGGTCACAGATTCATGGTATTTGACCATTAAATAAGTTGACAGTTGGCCATGTACATCGGACGTTATGTAAACAAAAGCAAACTTCTGCTTTATGTGCGACGAATGGTGAGAGATCGACTAGAAACACGTCAAATCGGCTTTGGACCTGCCTTTTGCAACAAATAAGGTTAAAACATTTCGAAATTATCAGCTCTGTGTCTATTTCAACTTATTATAGGTCAAGTCATGTGGCGCATGCTAAAATACACGTCTAACCCGTAAATTGAAATTTGACGACGGATGGTCAAATATTTGCATTTTTGACGTACTTTGAAAAGCTCTCGCGTCGCTCACAATCATTTGCCCAAAGAAATGAATGAGTTGCCAGTAATCGGATACCCGTGTTTGCGAAAAGAACTCTGGGATCGTCAGGGGGCAAACATTGCAAGTCGCTAGAAGGAAATGTATGGCGAAAAGTTGTTTCGACGCCCAAAAACATGGTTTTGGAGAGAGATCAACGCTTTTTCGCCGTTGTTTTATCGCAAATTGATTTTGGCAATTTTGATACTTGGAAAATGTAAGTTTTTGTTTGAATAACCGTGAAATAAGTGAAAAAATTTACCGATAAACTCCCTTTTGCTTACGTGAGGTTTATTGTGAAATACATTGAAGAGAATATTGAAGATTTCAATACACGCCTGATCTCGAGAGGCTACCCGGAGCAAATGGTAGAAAAGACCCTCCGAGAAGTTAAATATTAAGACAGAAAAGAAGCTCTAAAACAGAAATCGAAAATTGCAGAATGAACTACTACCCTTTGTGTCGGGCTATTTCACTCAACCGTCAATACCAAGCTTTGGAAAGCATAATCACGCACAAATGGCACTTTCAAATACAAATACTTAGAGATATATTCAAGGAGCTACCCTTGATCTGTTATAGAAATGGAAAATCACTGAAATACGTGCTTGTAAAAGCAAAACAAAGGCTTTGGGCAACACAGTAGCCACACAGCATGAGTCGCGCGGACTCATTTGTCATTAAATCAACCCCTGACAGTACAATGATCGCCACCGGGCTTATTTCCAGTATTATTTGTACGACTGAGCTTTCAAATAAGCCAAAAGTAGCCTGTACACAACTTAAAAGGCTTTACTGGGTTATTCCTCCGTCTCGATTTATACCTAATTAAATTTTGTAATATTTTCAGACCATTACGCGATGTCAATTTCACAATAAACCTCACGCAAACAACGGAGTTTATCGGTAGATTTTGTCACATATTTCACGGTTATTCAAAGAAAAACTTACATATTCCACATATTAACATTGCCCAAATCCATTTGCGATAAAAACGACGGCGAAAAAGCGTTGATCCCTCTCAAAAATCGTTTTCTTGTACCTCGAAACAACTTTTCGCCATACATTTCCTTTTAGCGACTAGCAATGTTTGCCCCCTGACGATCCCAGAGTTCTTCGCGCAAACACGGGTATCCGATTACTGGCAACTTATTCATTTTTAGAGGAATCTGTAGATCATCCTTCTGCGATTCAATCACCAGAAGCTTAATCCATTTGAATGTTTTGCACATGGTGAAAATCAATTATATTCATGAAGTACTTTTAAGTGAATGAAATACATGTCTTCGAAATTTAATTATTTTGCACCCAAAAAGACAATGCAACATTCCCTAAAACCAACCCAGTACACATTTAAACATTGCACAAAAATATTTGAGTGTTTTAAAGTTGGAAGAATGATGTGGTTTTGCATGCGAGGCTCTCAAACTTGCTTAATAAAATGTGCGTCAAATGACGATTTTAACGGAAGTTGGTAATTTGCATATTTCTTTGAAATAAAAGGATATTTTGTCAAAAAACCTATCCAGTAGTTTTTGTCATGCCCGAGCCTATCTACCACAAGAATATGAGCGAAATCGAATTTTCCACCCTTGCCGCGAAATTAAGAATTTGTCTGATTTTTACAGGCAGGCACTCTTAACACTTAATTTCATATTTATTATTAAGCTTTAACCATTTTTTTTAGTAGCAGTAATTAGGAAATACAAATCAATTTAAATTGTTATTTAGCATTGCATAATTGTGAGAGAAATCAGAGAAGTGTAGCTAGGTGTAGATAAATTAAGGCAATTAAGAAATCTAGTGTAAGTTACTATTGTAAATAGTTGAAAGCTGTCAAACAAAGTAAATAACAGGTGAGAAATGATGTAATCACAATATTAATGCAATGCAATAAGAACAGTGATGTTTTAAGTATTGTAGGTAACGTAAGTAGATGGTAATGTAATGGAAGGTTAGTCCTGTATGAATTTTTTGTCTTTAAATAAATGTTAAAACCAGGAACACGGAACATTCCGGAACATCAAAATGACGAAGGTTTGGAAGCTATGCGAAAAATTTTGAACAAAAGAATTAACCCAAACATTCCTACCGATCATTTTGTGGACTTGTTGAAATTGGTTCTCAAGAACAATAACTTTGAATTTGATGGTAAACATTTCTTACAAAAATGTGGTACAGCCATTGGTACAAGGATGGCGCCTGCATACGCTAATTTATTTATGCACGACCTAGAATCGAAGTTACTGGATTTAGCTCCAGTAAAACCCTATCTTTGGCTCAGGTACATTGATGATATTTTCATGATCTGGATAGCAGGAGAAGAATCACTTCTGGAGTTCCTTCAGTGGATAAATCAGTTACACAACACCATCAAGTTTACATGGTACTGGTCACAACAGAACATTAACTATCTTGATGTACAGGTTATTAACAACAATGGTGTTATTGAAACTGATTTGTATACTAAGCCAACTAATAAGCACTAGTATTTGTTCCATACTTCATGCCACCCAAAGGGGGTTAAACAAAGTATCCCATATGCACAGGCTCTTAGGCTCAGACGTATTTGTTCAAAGCCTGCTGCATTTGAGCGCAGGGCAGCTGATCTTAGAAAGTATTTAGTTAATAGGGGTCATAATGAAAAATTTGTTTGGAACCAAATACATAGGGCTTGGGTATTAGACCGGGATGAACTACCTGCACCTAGGCAAGAGACAACTAACAAAAGAATTACCATTTGTGGTTACGTATCACCCAGGTCTACCTAATATGGGGAATATTAAGAGAGTTACATCCCCTTTTACACATTTCCAATAGGTGTAAGCAGGCCATTAAAGATTTGCCCATGATGGCATTTCGATGCCCTAAGAACTTGGGAGACTATCTGGTTCACGTGAAGTAACGACCCCTGGATCGGGGAACTGAGAGTACTTGAGGAACTCATAAATGTACTAGTAACAGATGTAATGTCTGTAATTACCTTATAGTAGGGGGTAGGTTCTCTAGCCATGCTACTGGTACTAGTTATACTATAAATCATGGTTTGGATTGTAATTCTAGGAATGTTGTTTACTTAATTAGTTGCAAGGTCCGTGGTTTCCAGTATGTCGGTTCCACCACCACTAAGTTTAGGTTGAGGTTCAACAACCATAAGAGCCGGTCTATGAGCCAACTCTAGGATGTCTGCTGCCAATAAGGAGGGCGATGACCTTATCTATAAGCATTTTATAGTCATGGGCATCATGGACTTCAAGATGTTAGCATACAACTTATAGATAAAGTTAATGCAAAAGATGGTCTGCTTCCTATGGAAGGGCGATGGGCATATCGACTACGAACCTTGAAACTGGATGGGTTTAATCCTTTACTGAGTAATTTGTCTGCTATTTTCCCTTATTTTCACACTTAATTCCCTTTTATTTTTTATCGTCACTCATATACTCCCCCTGCGTATGCTGTCCTTTGGCACGTGTGAGTGTTATCCTTTGCAAGCCTGCAAATAATTTTTGTCTATAGGCAGGTCATTTGTCAGAACAAGGACAAGTTTTGACCTGACAAGAAGCCAGCCTGGTCGGACAAAAAAAATTGTTTGTCATTAGAAATTAAAGAGACATTTGAGACGTTTTGATATTTCAGTGTAGAATCTTCGCCAAAACATGGGTTGCAAATTTGAAAACCTTAAAAAGTCACACAAGCGTTTCCAACGTAACAAGTTTCCCACGACGTCTAAGGAAAACGGGAAAGGCGATGAAACAATCTCTCGCATGGACAGCTTGCCAGTATAAAACCTCAAAATAACATTCAGAGACTTGAAAATTGGCTGAAATGAATTCTTCGACTTTTTCTGAAAGCAACTTTCCTCTGAAAGTGTTCGGGGTCAATTGAATAAAAAATTTGCGTAATTATTTAAAATGTGGAATTGGAGGTGTTGGTGACTATAAAGCATGACTAATTTGTACATTCACGCTTTTCACAAAAACATGTCTGTGGTACGGAATCTGTATTTCAACCACACTGACAGACGTAAAAAAAAACTATAAAGAGTTAAAAATTAAACTGATTTTTGATAATACGGACTAGAAAAATATTTGGTTACGTTTTAGAGGTTTTAAAGTTTTTGAAAGCGATTGCATTCAGATAAACGAAACGTGAGTATTTGGGCCATGTTTTCAATTTCCATAATATTTTCATTGGGTCAATGTAATACAACCGGAAATTAATTCCACAACACTTGGAGGTAACAAACAACAAGTAATTACATAAGACCTCAGTTCTTAGTAGTTTTTCAGACGTACGTAATTCAGACTAAATGGGGCTTCACAATCTTTCACAACGCCACCGCAAAATGCATAAATTAACACGTAGGAATAGTGGTGTTGATGTGATGTGTTTACAATTCGACATAACATTTTATAACATAACTAAAGCAAAGCGCGCACTCTGATTGGTTAATTTAGCGTCTACTATTTGCCCATGGGTGTACGCTGCTGACGTGTGTGCTAACGTTTACAAAGCAAATCCTTTGACAGACATTGTTTCCAAAGTAATGGCCGACGTTCTTCTGCCAGCAATGCAAAACTGCCTTCACAGTTGTCTGAAGATGAAACTTTATCGAGTTACTGGTGTGCAGTCGGTTGTCATAAATGAATTTTCGTGCGCTTGTTTTCTCTTGTCATGTAGGACAACAGGAACATTTTTTTGTGATGTAGCTCAATAAAAGGACTTCTGTTGTTCCAATGTCTCAATGTTACGTTATAAAACAAATGGTAAACGCCATAGCGTGCACTATTGAGTTATGGATGCACTTGGGAGGTTTGTAGACTATGAGTAGTCCCTCTTTCGCTTAGTCCGTCGTGTGTGACGCGAAAGAAAACCGCGAGAAAAAAATGGCCGCGCGAAATCCTGGAGGCGAGGAGCACGCGAAAGGAGGGACTACCGCCTAAGCCCAAGAGTTTGAATTATGCGTTGCTCTCACAACGCAAAAATATGATTGGCCTATGTTAGGAGCGTTGACAACGTGTTGTCAACATTCGAGATACCTGTGATGTCTTGCAGGAATGTTTTGGAACCGAAGCAAATCGAAGCGGTACCAGAGCAAATCGAAGCGTTGGAATCGCGCTTCACAAGCCGTGATGTTGTTGCGAATCTGCCAACAGGCGCTTTGGAAAGATTTAAATTTATCCAGTGTTTTGTTTGGCAAAGCTTTCTGCCTCCACCCCGACTGCGAGCGTGTTAGTGATTTCGCCGCTCAACAGCATCGTCTAAGTCGGCGGATATAAATTCACTGAGCTTGGCCTTTCTGCCATCCATTTGAAAGATTGAACCGGACTCTCACTTGACACCGGACATTCACCTGAAATTTTCCGCTGCTATCGGCAAACACTTCACCGCAGTTGGATGATCTCCTATGTATAATGTATAATGTATGATGTAAATTCTCGGTTGAAAGTCTATTGAAATTTTCGCAATAACTTTTAGACGCAGCAAAAATCGTTACAAGAGGCCTCATTCGCCGTCTTCTTTTTAAAACTTCTTCGACAGTTTCGCTGAACGAACACTGAACGAAGATATACTTCTCACAGCATATGTTTTTGTCTGGCTACTTGAAGAGTAGAGTAGAGCAATTTTATTCAGATCTCCCGGGGCTATTGATAACAGGTGATAATAAGAGGACGTCAAGATGAGAAATCCTACACCGAAAAATCACTCGGCCGTGAAAGGGCAAACTCTTGGGCTTAGGCGGTAGTCCCTCCTTTCGCGCCCTCCTAGGCCCCAGGATTTCGCGCGGCCATTTTTTTCTCGCGAATTTCTTTAGCGTCACGCACGACAGACTAAGCGAAAGAGGGACTACTCATAGTCTAGGAGGTTTGCTAAGCACTCAATAAGCTAGAGTCGCACAAGGCGATAGCCGAGGGCGACTCTTACGCTTCTTTCGTGCTTAGCAACCTCCCGCGTGCATCCATAACTCAATAGTACACGCTGTGGCGTTTACCATTTGTTAATGAGACGACGCACTGCGAGTGATAAAATTCTCTGGAATAAAAACAAAACTGATAATAAAGTTTTTTTGCGTAGTATTGTGTGGCAGTATAACAAAATAACTTGTCCCATATTCGGCCACAGGTTTTCAGGGAAAATATTTTTCACTTTAGTAGAAATGCCCGGTCAGAGTGTCCGACCAGGCTAAGCTTTTTACTGTCAAAACCTCAAATTTACCGGACAGTTGTCCGATGACCGACTGTTATTTGCAGGCTCGCTTTGGCACGCGCGGCTGTCGTCTAAGTCTGAATTGTTACAGTTATTTACAGTTATTGTCGTAGCACGCATTTTTGAATTTCAATGGCGTAGTAGAAATTTATGTATAACGGTTTTTCTTCATTCACTCTCAAGAAGAAATATAGGTGTTCTTCACAAAGGTGTATTAGACGTAGACGTAGACGTATATGTATATGTATACATAAAGTGAATGTGTGAAAGAAAATTCGCCCTGAGTGGGATTTGAACCCACGTCCCCCCGCATACTAGTCGGGTGTGATATCCACTACACCATCAGGACAACCAAATCCAACTAAGGATCAAATTCATGATACACGACCGAAGTCAACTTAGCGGATGACAATGGAGGATCCACAAGGGATACAGGCTTCTTTTAAATTAATTTATACTTGTATATGAAAGAACCCCTGATCCTTAGTTGGATTTCAAACGGAGTTATAGGCTTCCCCTACCTTGTCACCTTGAAAGAAAATTTCCCGGGAGACCACGTTCCATACCATGTAAAATCACATCTTCGATTGCCGTGTTGCCAGCATGGTTGTCCTGATGGTGTAGTGGATATCACACCCGACTAGTATGCGGGGGGACGTGGGTTCAAATCCCACTCAGGGCGAATTTTCTTTCAAACATTTATTCACTTTAAAATATGATTATCTGGGGTGTACAGGGTCAGGGGTTCTTTCATATACATGTATATGTATACATATATATACAGTGTATATGTACACTGTATATATAAAATTGTTACTGGAACTCTCAGGCCAACAAAGGTGTCACCACGTCAGGAGGATCAGTCAAGATTCCCAGTCTAAACCTCACAGCATAAACGAACGTAGAGAGTTAAAATATTGCGAAGACGAACAACTTCTGACATTAAAAAAGATTTAAAAAATTTAATAAAATGTTTCGGTCTGAGAACTTCTTCAGTTATTACAACTTTTGAATAAAAACGGGCTTTAAATAAGATTGAGGTGCTAGTGATTACGTAATTACAAGTGACAACTAATGAATAAGGTACAAAATCACGTGAAAGAGCAGAAAGTGGTGCTAATTAATAGATATCAAAAAACAAAATCAACAAAGCGACAAATATTGAATAAATCGAAAACAAGTTACTATGAAAATAATCAGCAAAATATGAGACAAAACCTAAAAAACCAAACTGGCTAAAACGAATAGAATAACCGAAGAGGCTTGCGGCAAGCATTAGAAAAAGCTAAACCCACCCTTACATACAACTGTAAACATCAACCGTACCAAAATCCCAAAAACGAGGCCTTTGGAGCCTGAAAGAGCAAAATTAATTACCAACAAAATCCCTGGAGGGACCCTTAATAATATTAATCATAATAAGATCCCTGGCAGGGCCTTCGAGTCTAATCAACACCTAAGGGGCTGACAAAATCCAAGAAAAGGGCCTTTGAACGATTAATCAGTAACGTAAAATATAGGAGAGGAAATTAATTATAGCAAATTCTGTTTTTCGAATGAAATTCCTTTCTTCTATTTAAACCATGGGGTGCCAAAGAGAACAACTGAGCACTCCAGTAAGTCTCTTTTGTAATGATGTAGGAAGCTCTTGTTCAGTCCATTTAGGACGATGCAGGTTTTAGAAAGCTATAGATCAGCTCTCCACCGCAGTGTTGATATCTGTACGTTCGTGTTGATTTAGACTCCAATTTCATGTCAAAAGCAGTCTTAACCCTTTACCCCCTAAGGTGAACGGCAGTTTTTCCCAAATCGGCAAATAAAGACACTCTGCCTTTGTACAATATGCCATTTGAAAACCCCCAATCAGCTTATTTAAGAATTGACATCAGCAGCTATGAAGGAGATAGACATTTTGAGAGAAATTGCTTTAAAATGGGGAAATGAACGACTTCAAAAATGGATCAGTCTTCTGCTATATTAGGTATACCCCTAAACTATAGCTTATTTAGCAGCTCTTAGTGCATAGCTTGATATGAAACAAGTCTTGCATTCCATTTGCATCCCGTAAATGGAACTAAAAACTTCTGGGGGTGGTCAACCATGTCTTGGATGGGAGGGGGTCAACATTTCATGACTTCAATGAGCAGGTCTTCACAAGACAATTTTCATGGCAAAAATTCGTAGAAATCTATCAAATATTTACAAAGTTATGACCTTGTGTGCCAATTTGCACTCTTAGGGGGCAAAGGGTTAAAAGTCAAATGAACCAAAATTTAGACATTTTTTTTCATTTGAGTTCAATGTGCTCATTAAGTATAAAATAAACATATTCTGAAGTTTCAAACGAATTGAACGAAGCATTGCGGAGATATTGGAATGTTAAAATCACTGTTTTTTATCCTCCATAATCGTAGAGCGGTTGGGAAAATTGTCGGATAATTGTCGGAAATAAAACTTGTAACATCATTGTTGGTGAGCTCAAGAAATGTGGGAAATTTGAAACTGTTTTGATTTCAAGTTCACAGTGAACTTCAGAGGAAAACCACTCAAAATCAAAAGTTAGCACTTTCAAGTTCCCCAGGACCCAAACTTCAAAGAGAATGGCTTATAAAAATGAAAAGAGAATGCTTCATGCCCTCGAAGCATTTGAGCGTTTGTGTAAAACACTTTACCGAAGGCAGCTTCGAACAAAATCTTGTAGTAAGGAGTTTGTTGGGACCCTCTTTCAAGCTTCATCAACTTGTAGTCAAGAAAGACACGATACCAACGATTTTTAACTTCACTATGGCACGTTGCAAGCCGGCAATTGGACAAAAAAGAAACAACGAAAACAAGCGAATAATGCCCGCCGAACAGCAGGCGAACTCCTCGGCCATATCCCAAGTAAAATAAGGTTTGCATTTAGATCCAAACCTTCCCCACGAAAGACTCACCAGGGACCTTTAGCATCGAGAGGATTTGAGACGGCGACCGGAAGTAATTTTCATTTCCGGCATACGCTGTCAGTTTTGACGCGAGGTCGTGGGAGGCCTACGTTAGACTGCTTTTTGCGTTGTACAGAAAACGTCAGTGTATTTCTGCCTTTCACTCCTCTAGTTTCGGATTTCAGCCAGAATTTTGTCCTTAACGGCTTGCAGGATGAAGTGAGATTGATATTTATTCAAAGATGAGAAGGAGAAAATGATATTCTTTTACTTTCTTGCAGGCTATACTCGTGTGTTGTCGAAAGCTGGATTTGTAAATGGCAGGAACGTAAGAGAGAAAACTGAAGTAAGATCCCAAAATTAAAAGTGCTTATAAAGCACTGAGTTTCAGAGAACATAAACTTAGCTAAACTTCAACCTTGCTACTCTTAACAATACTAATTTCCACATAGACCGCTCAAAACTTACTGGAAATATTTCTCTAGTGTTGGAGGCTCAAGTTCAAAATATTCAGATGTCTGATTGCCATATAAACAAGTTATGGCATTGCATAACACTGCACAGACAACATACATTTTGCCCACAGTGCTAAGTCCTATCTTCAGGTTCTTTTTGTAATCTAAAAACTTAAAAGAAGTTATGATGTCACCAAAGATCCAGTCTACAGAGGTGTGTACTGTGCTCATTGCTGTATTATATGCTTCCATTAGTGGTGTAAGATGGTCTTGTCGAAATGGAGCCTGGAGGTGAATGTGGAGGGGATATGCAGGATCACCGTAAACACACATAGGTGTTCCAGCTGGTGAAAAGGCAAATCTTCCTAGGTCATTCAACAATCCAGAATTGGCAAGCATCCCAGCATCATGTTTACAACCCTCTCACATGCAAAGAAAAGGGTTTAAAAAAGGTTATTTTAAAAGATAAAAGCAATAGTTGATCAAAGCAACTATTGTCTCACAAGAACCCTATACATAGGAAATAATGGTTTTCGTGCCATTTCTCTAGTCAAATTTGGACTAATCAACAGAGAGCCCCATGTGGTATTTCTCACCTGAAAGTACTGACATACTTGTGGGGCCTGAAAGGGTAAAGTTTGTGAGTTCTGGGTTCTAAAATAGGGCATATATATTTTTTATTTATCATTAGTACAGGCCTTAAAACCGACCTTTAAATTGATTATCTTTTGGCAAAGTTAGTGACAATCCTTAGCTTTTTTGTGTGTAAGACTTGTACTATAAAGGATCTAGAGCGATGCAAATTAAGTACTCACCTACTGGTCCAAAGATATTGCCAATTAATCCATTGGGCAAGGTAACAGACTGAAATTTCAGTCCATGCACTCTCTTGTGTACTTTGTACACAACTCTTTGCCCAGTACCAGGTCTTGAAATTGGCCGAACAGTCCCATCTATAAAACCAAAGCAGTTGTCCAGTGGTGCACCTTTCCTTGATACTGCTTCAGCATACGTCTGAAGAGCAGTGGAGGCCAGGACGTCTCTGTTCCAATCTGTGACCAGATGTGAGTGGGTTTCATAGATGTAATCTAAGACCTAATTTGAGATCAAATTTAGGACAGATACTGGACGTGGAAATCGAGGAATTATATCTCTGTATCGACAAGGATAGCTTGTTCGCCTCAGTAGCAGGCACAGCCCTTTGAGGCCATCACATAGGCTCCTTTGTCTGCATTTGATCACAGGAGGAATTTGTGACACATCTGCAAGTCGGGGGAGATCAGCCTTCTCTATGTGAAATTCCGCCTTGCAGTCAGCTTGGCCCATATCATCTAAGTTGAACTTATCATAGGACTCGTTACTGAAATCTGGATTTTTCGACTGAAAACAATCGTTAAGTAAAACGAATTCTTCATCAGAAATAGGGTTCTCACTGTGAGATAGCAATAGCCAATCTCTGATATTTTTAAACTTGTTCATTTTTAATTAAACGCTAAAAAAACTCTAGAAAGTCTGTGCTCAGAGATGGTCGTCTAGTGCCGCCGCAATGTGAAGGAAGCTGCTAAAGGTTTGTATTTGGCAGGAACAACGTCGTTCTCAATCCAGATCCTCTTGTACACTGCCGTTGCTGCCGCTCGAAAAATATGAGTTGCTAAAGGTCCCTACTGACGCAGAAACGCAGCAATGTTCAAGACAACAATGACGTCACAAAGCAGAGTCTCGCTTCCATTCCTCCATTAAAGTGCGCAGTCATTTTGGAAACGTTTTCGTGAAACCATTGACTGTCTTCGTACTTTTAACTTTTTTACTCCTTTTCACGGCTCAGAAAGAAAAATTTCTGCCTGAGTTTCCTTTCACATTTTTTTAAACATTTCGTCACTATAAAATGACTGAAGAAAAGATGTCTGAATTTTGGTTCGTTTGACCTTTAATTAAATTGTATAATTCATGATTCAATGAAAAGACGGTGAAATTAGTCTTCCTGGCCTCAAAAGGCATACAAGAGAGTGATTTCCTTTTATTTGAGCTACGATAAGCCTTGTGGAAAGCTAGCTCTAGGACAGAATTGTATCAAGATTATCAGTGACAAGTCAAATTATGTGGCTATGTATCTGCGAATGCAGACAGACATTGAAATTAAATGTCACGTAAGGGTTACTTTTTCGCTGAAATATAGAAGTAAATAACCGATTCAACTGCTTGCCATGCTCTTGTCACCATGATCGGCAAGAAAGAGACGTGCCTCCTACCACCTAAAAGCAGGTCAAGACCTACCTGCATTAAAACAAGGGAGAGGCAAGGCTCAACCACCTAATACTTCTGCATGTCCACAAGAAATTAGCAGATGGTATGGAGATGTTGGAAGTTGCTAATACGTCTGTGGGAGAAAACCACCAGTGCAAGCATTTGTTTGGGAAGTTTTAAAAGTGACATCCCCATGAGGTCTGTGTTTACTTGGAAGGCCACTGTGACAGTCTAAAATGGCTGCAAACTTACAAATGATGACTCTGACAGGTAAAACATTTGCTGTTTTCAACATATAGAGAACATTCCAATGGGTTGGGTTCTTTGGATGCAAACCCTCTACTTTTAATATACAAAGAGCTACTTAAACTTTTTGTGCCCCAACCTCCCATCAGTTTCTTAAGGCTTGCTAAAGCCCTGATGTTTAGTGACCTCACAAGCCATTCTGAACCAGTAGATTTTATTCATTTGAAGAATAATTACTTGATGCATTACATGTATGTTTGCACTATATGTATATGCTGGGAAACAATTACATGCCTAACATGCTGAAATAGCTACAAGATCGCTACTGGTGTCTGGACTCGACTCTGTCCACCTTGTGAACATTCCACCAAAAATGAGTATCTCCCCCCTGGCTACAACAACAGAATGTAAAGAGGTAGCAGGCAAAAAGCTTTGAGCCTCTGGAGGAGGCTTCCATGTGCATGAGAAATGCGAGTGTATTTGGCTACAGTCTAGAATAAAAATTTGCATGGGCAACAAACCGTCAAGGCCTGGCCTCTGCCTGGCCCCTTTCTGTCCTTCCAAAGAAAGGGCATGTACTTGATGGCGAGGTACACTAAACACTAGAACCGTGTCCTTGACATAGACGGCAGGGTGACACCATAATTGGGGAGCCTCCCATTGGCGGTTCTCCACCTCTAGCTCTTGCCAGATCCATTGATTTGTATCCAGAATCCAAACATCTCCAAATAACTGAGAAGAGCATAGAGAACAGTACCCTCTAATGACGTCATAACAAAATGATACTGAACAGCAGGAAGTACGCAGATAAGCAGAAAAAGCTCCCCATTCCCCCATATAAGAAGGAACAAATAATTTAGCCAAAGAAAAATACAAGTAAGAAAATGGGAGAAAAGAGACTAGACATGATTGAGAATCATTATTTACTCACCAAGTCTGGTCCACCACATCCCCCAAGAATAAGAATTGTGTGCTCATCCACTACCATCTAATGGAAATCAATGTAACAACATTACCTGACGAAAAATTCTGGACTGTATCTTCAGAATGTTTTAAAACACTCTGAAGATATTTTTAAAATTTGGTATTAACATGGTTTGCACAGACCTTGAGAAGTGATTGAAAATTACCATATCCTTGGAAATCTCATTCCCAGGGTCTTTCTTCTTAACTCCCCCATGATGTGAAGAAGAAGAGAGACCCTGGGAAAGAGGTTATTTATGTGGAGAAAAATGACTATTGTCAAAGGAAAAAATAAAGAACTGGAGATCCAGAATTACAGAGGACACTTCAAGATGGGGAAGAAGAAAGTACAAAATAAAAATCAGCAACAGACTTTCTGTCAGTAAGATCATGGTACAAAAAAATATGTTTATTAACTCCAATTTGAATTTAGGTATTGTTGATTTAGTACTCATTTCATCAAATAATAATAATCGTCATCATCATCATCATCATAATGATAATAATCATAAAGATTGCGATGATAACGGTGATAATGATAATAATGATGATGATGATGATAATGATAATATTGATAATAATGGTAACAATGGTATTAATGATAATGATAATAAAGCCTAAAAGTGGAGCTCCTAATTGCAATAATTAACCATAAAGGTAAAAAGAGGATTTGTTTTCCTTGGATCAGAAACTCAAAAAATGATCAATTGCAAGCATGTAATTGATCTGCCGTGGTTTCACTATTTTTTCCAGTTAAATTTTAACAAACTATACCCAATAAGTTAGAGTACTTAAGATTGTAGAATCAAGAGGCAATTATGCAAGGAATATGTCAGAAGAAAGGTCAACAATGTGCCAAGGGTTAATATGTGCAAAATTTAGCCTTTGCACATACTCCCTCCTTCTCTCCTAAATCAGAGTAATAACCTGGCTTGTGAGAACGATCCAATCGAGAAACCAGCAGTCAGCTGGTCAGCAGTCAAGCTCTTAAAGTGAGCCCACGACATCGTCATGTGATATTGATCAGCAGATACCTTAATTGTAACATGGACGTCCAATATCAAAGATGCACCTATGGTAATGGTGCTACTCTCTTATTTTTCAAGGTATGGGGTTTGGCATATAGATGTACGAACAGATGGACACCCATACAGACAGTCACGTGACAACCAAAATTTTTTGAGATTGATGGGTTACCAAATTGTCTAAGGTATGGGGCTCTGTCCGTTCAGGAGCTCCGCTAATGATGATAATAATGATAATAATGACAATGATAATGATAATAATAATTTAAAAATAATAACTTAGAAAGCACTAAAATCCAAAAGTTCAATGGCGCTTTACAAAACATAAGAAGAAAGATAAACAAATATACAAATATCTCAAAGTTAAATAACAGAACAAAAAGATAATTGTACATAAGTATTCATGCATAAAAAGCTTGTTTAAAACAATGTATTTTTAAAAGAGACTAAAACGTCTCCAGCAATTTTGCTTGTCTGATCTTATCTGGTGTTCCACAGTATTGGGGCACCAACAAAGAAAGCATGTCATCCACAGCTTGCTAATCCATATTTCCATATTTCCATATGGTCACTTAATTTACTGATTAAGATTATAAACACCTAACTTGGTCATAACTTTTGACAAGTTCTTGTAAATAAGTAGGTGCCAAGCCATTTATTTGCCTTGTAAGTCCATACGTTTAGCAACCGTTATTTTGCACTGGTTTCAATTTTGCTCAGGACCTCCTACTGCCTGTCTGGCATGGGTTTTGTATAGGTCCTTGCTAGACACTGTACTATGCCACCATGACTTATTTCAAGCAGGTTTGGGAGGAGGCTTAATACATGTCGGGGGGAGGGCTGACATGAATTACTACCCTGACCTTCAATGATCCAAGTTTGCCTGTTCATACTGTAAAATATAGTGAACACTATTTACTTTAAACTTTACAGGCAAATTTTCATTGTTTCCATCTTGGATTGCTAATAATTAAGACATAGAAAACATGTACTGTGTTTCTATCGAGTTATAGAAACACAAGTGGAAGTTTGGGAGAACGAGAAATGCTGTGGGAACACAAGCTGTAGATGAGTGTTTCCACAGCTTTTTCGAGTTCTCCCAAACTTTCACGAGTGTTTCTATAACTCAATAGAAACACGGAGAACATGTTTTCTATTTCTTTTAGGATACACCACAACAAAAAAGGGAAACAACTTGTTTACTTTGATCATCACCATGAAAATTCTCTTTGCTCGTGCCATCATTATGTCAACAGCTTGTGCTAGTTCTGTGTTTCTATCGAGATATAGAAACACGATTTTTAACCAATCAGTGTGCATATTTTCTTAGGGCTGTTTTCTAAGTCATAATAATTAACAATAATTTATTTCTTATATAGGGCTTTTTACAATAAAAACAATCAATAGCACTTTACAACTGGTATAAAAATGATAACAAATATTTACAGGGATAAGGTAAAAATATCTACAAAGATAAATAACTGCTAAATTACAATATATGCCTAATGTCAAAACAATAGTATTTAAATGTAAAATGTAGGTGATCCAAAAATCCAATATTATAATGTAAAGTTTCTACCGAGACCAGTTCTGAGTATATTTTTACTGATGTATTGATAAGATTAATAACAGCTGCTTAATATATACCTTTACTGATTGAAATTGATACATTTACCTAACCATTGTCCACACTGGGTGAACAGGAGACAATTGCGTTCATTAGTGCATTTGAATAGACTTTTCTGCATTACGTAATCCTTTAGTGTTAGACTTGCAATCGTACATTTTAGTTCACAACTAGTATCATATTAGTTCATAACTTAGCCTTGTTTTTGTTCGTGTAAATAAGTTTAATTCTAATCCTTGGCATGTGCGGTATGGATCAGAACTTCTTGGACATTTTCAAATATTGAGGACACTTGGATTGTAAGGGCATCGTTTAAAAGTTTATAATGTGTGAAATCGAATAAATGTTTATCTGGTAAACATTTGATGGTAGCAGATTGAGGTTTCAAATCATGTCAGTGGACGGCAAGCATGACGAAGCAGTGGATGAAGAAGAAGACCACATCGAAAGTTTAAAGCAGCAAAAAGCGAAGGATAAATCGACCTTCACCAGGATCAAGAACAAGTTGTTGAGCCTTCTAGATGAAGAAGATTATCCAAGTCAGCAGAAAGTCAAGGCAGTTTGTCAAAAGCTTTGTGAAGTGCAAAAACGCACAAATTTACTAGTGGTCAGCAGTTCCTCAATGAACGCAATTGTGACCTTCCATGGGAAAACGTACTTTAATGCTTTTCCGTTTAACAGTTCTAAGCATTTGTTAGTCATTTGTTTACCGTTAAAACAGTTTAGAAAATAGTTACAACGTCCGTTAAAATTTTCACTCTGGCCGTTTATAGCATTGGAAAAGTTGTTAAAAGTGTTTTCACCGTCCGTTAAAAGTGTTAGTAAAAACCATTCAAATTTCCCTTCAATGGCGTTAAAAGATCTTGAAAGCGTTCGAAAAGTTGTTAAATCAAAACGTTGACTGTTTAAGTTAAATGCTCAACTGGTTGTGTTGAATTAAATGTAAAACAATTATGAGTAAGCTGTTTTTCATTTATGCGGCTTAGTTTATCTACGAGGCGAGAGGTGAAACACCCTGCGAGCAGAGCCTCTTTTATTGCTTTTTTGAGCGGACAGGAGGTGGAAAAAGAGGCTCTGCACAAATCTGCTTTAGTCTTTGAAGTGGTCGTAGCCCCAAATCTTGGGCTAGTCATTCTGGTTTACAGTCGTCAAACTGGTTTTCGAGTGCGAGCATCAACTTTTATGAGAAACTGATGATCGAAACTGAGCCCACTGGATACAAGAAAGACATGGCGGTGAAAGGGCTGGCGAAAGGAGATCGTGCGAAAATGCTTGATGATGCTCTGCTTACACGCAAGCATCAGTCAGCTTCTATCAAGTCTTTCACATCTGGGACTTTCATGCTCTGTAGAGCAAAAAAAAATTTTGCAGAGTGCGAAAAGGCCTAGGTACGAGTTAAACGCTACAGTCTAACGCAGGACTTGTAAGTAGCGGTTTTCTCAGTAAGGTCGCGTAAGAAATAACAATAGGTAAACTATTCGTTCTTTTCATTCCTTTATTTACTCTCTTCCTATTCAACAAGATTGTGTACTCCCTGTGGAGTTTCTATAAAATTAATAACATGCAATCAGAGTTTCAACGTATCCAGAACAAGCAAACAAGCAGACTGCACTTCATGAGTTGTTTTCGTTCAGATCCAGGCTATTTTTGATGAAAAATTACCAGCATACCTTGTTTCCCTTGGAATAGCCGCTCCCCGAAACTTCTGGCACGTTTGTACTCAAGCCATTCACACATGGATGGAAAATCATTCATAGGAAACACAATAGCTACTTTGTAAGTCACATTGCGTGATTCCTTTTCGATTTCGATTGATGGTGAGTGAAGCCTGGGGAGAGTGCAGTTACTATGACAATATGATGCACGGAGTAGCCTGGGCATTCCTAACTGATCAGAATGTAAACTTCAATGGACGTATCTTGTTTTTGTGAGTTTCGGCAAGACTTTGAGAAGGAAATTGAATTCCAGAAATGTTCCTTTATGTTATTGAATGTCATACTGATCGAAGAGTCAAATTTTATGGCAGTATTAAGTTTGTGACTGGAGTGAATTTGGCATGCTTACTTCGTCAATTCGGTTCTGTGAACAATGTGCTTGTAATACCATCTCTGCCCTTTGAGTTTTGCTCAGCTTTGAGCTTTGTGAATGGAAGTCATGGTAAGTACTAAAACGTTATTACAACCACGTAAAATGCCTTGGTCTCTTAATGGATACAATTTGATTATAATTAAAGTTAACTTAGTATATAAACTTTTCCAATCGTACGAGTGCTCTGGCCTTATCATTTCCAACTATTATCTCGATACAGGTACAGCGTAAGCTTGTATTTACCCAGTTAAAACGTCATCTGCTTGGTTTTCGAAAATTGAAGCGTTAGATAATTGAAAGGTCGTGCGTCCCATGGATTTTTCAGCCATTTTTGAAACTGCTCAAAACTAGCTGAATTTTGGCATGTGGGCTTTGTTTCACCTGAGAAACATTGCTCAGAAGTTTTTTTTGCTGGGTTGTTCTTCGTTCTCGAGAAATAACGTATGCAAAAAAGGCACACAGGTTGGAAAAACCGAATGGTTTATTGCATATGCAATATCTCGAGAACGAAGCAAACTTTAGCACGAAAACTACGGGACATCGCTTAACATACCTGAACAAAACTGCATGTGAAATTTGGAGCGTTTTCAACAAAGTTCACCTTTGATTAAAATACCTGACGCCCTTTTCCCACCGAATCCTTCAAGTAAACGAAGCCGGGCCTTTGTTATGATAAACAGACCCAATCCTTTGTTATAATAGCCAAGCCAAACCTTTGTTAGAAGTGGAAGTCTCACCTCGGTTTATTATAACAAAGGATCGGCCCGCAGCGACCGCAAGGACTTTGATTTCACTTAGAAACCAGCAAAATGTCGATTTCACGCAACTTATATAAGCTCAAAATTTGCTGATTTCAGGTCAAAAGTGGTTAAAATGTTGCCTCATGTTAACGCGAGACGGCAAGGATGTTGATTTCTCTTAGAAAGCAACAAAATGTCAATTTCACGCAACGTAAAAGCTCAAAAATGTCGATTTTAGGTCAAAAAAGGTTTAAATGTTGATTTCACGTTAACCTGTGGCAGGAAGGTTGTTGATTTCACTTAGAAAACAGCAAAATGTTAATTTCACGCAACGTATAAGCTCAAAAATGTTGATTTCAGGTCTAAATAGGTAAAAATGCTGATTTCACGTTAATGCGTGACGGCAAGGATGTTGATTTCACTTAGAAAATGGCAAAATGTTAATTTCACGTAGCGCGTAAGCTCAAAAATGTTGATTTCGGGTCTAAGAAGGTAAAAATGTCGATTTCACGCAACGCGTGACAGCAAGGATGTTGATTTCACTTAGAAAACAGCAAGATGCTAATTTCACACAACGTATACACTCAAAAATGTTGATTTCAGGTCTAAATAGGTAAAATATGGTGGCCGGAAAATAGTGTTAACATCTGGAACTTACTTTGGTTATCTGGGACAATGATTATCTGCACTGAACAAAAAAACATTAAATGAGCACTTTTCCAAATACAGCAATGTCTTAAATGGCTAAAAATCACGAGATAAATACATATTCTTCGACAAATGCGATCATAGCTTTATGTCACGCACCACCTAACTTCGAAATTCAAAATGCGCTGGTACCTCTTATGCCTGATACACCGATTCAGGCTATTACCGGAAGTTGCATGAAAGCGAGGCCTAAGGGCCCTCGCAAAGGTGCCAATCTCAAAAAATATGGCAGACGAAAGGGACAGAAATAAAACCTGTCACAAATGCTGCGCTGCAGCGCTATGTAAAAATCATTCTGATAATCGGAAACACCTCATTTTCCACGCTTTTCCACGAGACCAAAGTCAGAGAAAAATATGGATGGTAAGGATGAAACGTAGTGACGAAAAATTCGCTTCTAATACATCACTCTTCTGCTGTTCCGAACATTTCACCTCGAATGATTACAAAAAATCTTTAACTGGCAGTAGACATGATCTTGTTAGGAATGCAGTTCCTTCTATTTTTCCTTGGACGGAGGATCACGACAAAGGGAGTGAGAGGTCCGAAAGAGCAAATGTTCGTGACGGTAAAAAACGTCGAATTTCAGTTGCTGGCCCATTGGAAATGAAGCATCTTCAGGATGTAGTGAATTACACTTCAGAGAACAACCGTAGAGAGAAAGAGTCAGAAGACAAACCACAAGAGAGAGACTTACTTGCCGAGATTTGTAAACTCACGGAAATGTTATCCCTTTCAAAATTCTCCCTAGAACGTTTTAGCTCCAATGATGATGATATATTTTTCTACACAGGATTTCAGTCTTACAAAGCCTTGGTAGCATTCTGGAACTTTGTCAAACCGAGTGCCAAGTTGCTACTTAGTTGGAACCAGGCACGATTCAAAGTAAATGGAGACCTTCCAGACACTGCATTTCCTTTCTTGCAAGGTCAGAAGAAAGAAAAACAACGAAAACGAGAAATACAACCAATTGATCAGTTGTGGCTGTTTCTGACAAGGGTTTGACTCGGATTATTTGAGCATGACTTGGCGCATAGATTCAATGTGTCTGTAGGCACTGTCTCTGATATTGTTATCACTTGGGCAAACTACCTTTACACTCTTTTGGGCTGTTTGCCTGTATGGCCTTCAAAAGAGAAGGTGAAGCAGCACTTGCCAGAATCATTTAAGGGAAGATATGAAAGTGTAAGAGGAATTCTTGACTGCATTGAACTGAAATGTGAATTACCTAAGGATTATCAGAAGCACTCAGAAATGTATAGACAAGTAAAAACTAACGATATAATCTCCCGACGTTTCGGCAACCTCATGACGCCATTATCAAGGGTACTACTGGTTTACTTGTCCACTACCAGAGTCACATTGACAACCGGTACAAACAGAGCTTATTAACAACTATGCTCGATCGCGTGTACCGTTTGTCCTCTTCATGGCCTTACTTTTCGGAGGAGTGTGAGCACTTGAAGTCTTTATTCTCATGTCTGGACTACCCTCATCACCTTATCAACTCCACCATTAATACCTTTGTCAACTCGAGAGTTGCTGACCAGCAGCCATTGCAGGCTTCGGGAAAATAAACCAGTATTAGTAGGCTTCGGGAAAATTGGCGGGAAGTGATGTGACCCGAGTAGTCATACCCTTCAAGGACCAAGACTCTGCTAACATTGTTAAGACGCAATTGAAAGACCTTAGCATTAAGCTCCAAACCACAATCGAGCCCGTATTTGTCAGTCGGAAAATTGGCCAAGACCTTCAAGAATGTGAGACCAAACCGCAGCTGGTTAATCAACAGTGCGTAGTGTACCTGTTTAAATGTAACCTGTGTGATATAGGGAGCTATGTTGGCTACAAGGAGATCAATATCTTGCTGACAAAGGCTTTGAAATCCATGAACTGATTGCCCTCAGAGGAGGGAGTCTATATATTCCTCCAAAGAGATTTTCTGCATCTGACCAGTTTACTGAAGGCCAATGTTTTGAGACAATGAGCATAGCCAATGTAAGAATACAGGTCGAAAGAGAAATAAAGCGGATAAAGGCTTGGAATATTTTCAATCAAGTTCTGCCTCTCTCCAGCTTTGGCTCCATAAATCAGATCTGGACTGTGTGTGCATTGTTAGTCAACTTTCAAAATCCAATCATTTCCATTTAAAATAACTATCTAATACTCTTTAATACTTCTAGTTTGTGCAGAACTTTGTATTTGAAGAACACTTAAACACAACATCAAGCTAAAAGGATTCAAATCCTCAGACAATAGATTAGTAGTTTCATAGTGCTGCAAGTTTCTTTATGAACTCACTTTGAGGCTTGCTTTTCCTCATGTTAAGTTCAGATTTTTGCTGGCAATGCTAAGCTCTAGTCATTGGAGTCTCTTGTCTTTAATATATTTCTCATGAAAAGCAAGTAATTTTGGTTTTATTTCATACATCTATTGCCATCTTGATGAGAATGTGACCTTTAGAACCAAAATGGGAAATCGTAAGTTGGTAAAAATAACAAAATCAGTCAATGGAAGCTTAGTTATTCCCATCTCTATCTGGGACTGAAACCAGTTTCACTTCATAAAGAGAGTTTTTCTCTGTGAGTGGAAAACTTGTTTCTTTTTGATGATCCTTGATGGCAACCTCTGGTGAAACATCCTGCTTTGACTCAAGGTATTTTATTTCGACATTTCTTATCTCGGTATTACCATTGTGGTAATGAACTGTTGCAATTCAATCAGGGCTTGTTGCAATTCAATCAGGGCTTGCTGCAAGAACAGTATTGTCTATAGCCACAATTAATCCAACTTCTTGAACTGTGACTGCTTTTACATCTGGCAATGTTAACAGGTACTCTTTGTACAAACTTGCTACAACTGGCTCATTTTCAAGGGTGTCTACAAAACGAAGACCTAAGACCTAAGACCTAAGACCCAAAAACGAAGACTTGTTTTTTCACAGGCCTATCAAACCAGAGACAGTCAAACCAGGTCAACGCTTTTCTTCAGACAACAACTGACGCGAAATTAATGGGGTCTTCGTTTTGTAGATAAGGCCGGCTCAAACTACAAAACGAAGACCCTCGCTAAAATGCTTTGTTCATTGTCAGCTGACACAAAATCAATTAATGGGGTCTTTGTTTTGTAGATAAGAGCAGCTCGAATTACAAAACGAAGACCCTCACTTAAATGCTTCTTTGTGTCAGATGACATGGAATCAATGGCGTCTTCGTTTTGTAGATAAGGCCAGCTCGAACTGAAATGCTTTGTTCATTGTCAGCTGACGCGAAATGGGTTCTTGTATGATGTTGACAGTTTTTATCGGCTAATCCCCTGTAGACCCTACTTCTTAACAGTAATTTGAAAACAATAAAAAATAGAATAAAATAATGTTAACTCGCACACCTATGATATGGACGCAAAACCATTGACGTCCCCAATTTCAAAAGGAAGACCCTCTTTAAAATAAAGAAAATCAAATAGTGTTTTATTTGCAATCGGAGAGAAACATACAAACAGAGAGAATCCAGGAGACCTCTTAAAATTGTCCGTAAAACCCTGATTGTTGATGAAGAATGTTAATTTTAGCAATGGACAAAGGTTGAAAGTTGGCTAGTGAAGTTGTGTCTTAAAGGTTTTTATATTGTAAAGTGACTGCGTCGAACACACTCATAATCTTTGACTACTAGTTTCTAATTCATGCTTGCAAGTCTAGTTAAGTATTAATATTGCTTTATTAAAGGCTCTCTTTGTACCAATTGTGGTTTAGATGCACATCGAATTTCAATTTAGCACATGGATGACAATTTACTTCACATTGCTTCATTCATCTCGATGTTCATTTGGAACGGTAACACGATGTGATTGTAAAACAAAGAAAATCATGTCTTTTCCTCTGCCTAGCTTCGACTCGAAGCGTAGTCACAGGCCAAAGTTATTTGATACCTCTATCCAGGATTTAACTGGAATGAGCTATCAGACAAGGACGTGATTGGAAGCGGCAGCTTCGGCTCAGTGATAACCGCGAAACATAGCTATGCATTCCTTTTTCGAAATCATGCTTTTTTCAAAAAATTACGAATTTTCCAATATTTTGAAATGCTCTCAAAATCTGACCTTGTAGAAATGAAACAAAATCGATGCACAGCGTAATGAAGATTTAAATTAAAATATTGAATCAATGAAAAATCCTGATAAAGTAATTTGCCTGGGAGCCTTTGCATTTTTTCTGTATTAGTCACTTGACCATAGGCGTGGCCTGATGACATCATCACTAGTGTTACTGATCATGGAAAAGCTAAAACACATGAAATAACTGTGAACTAAAACTGATGAGGTTATATGAGAATAAATTTTCCTCAGCAACGGCTCGAAAAGATCGGTTAATGGGCCCTTAAACGCTACAGTTTCCTAGCGTGCCAATCTTCTCAACACTCGACACCTTATTATCTTTAAAGATATTTGGCAACGCTAATTACCTCACAGAAAATTAATTTGTTTTTCACCGTATACTTGTCATCAATGAACATTCGTCTTGTCTTTACCCTGACAAAACAATTATCGATTGTTCAATCACAACCACTCTTTCGTTGACAGAAAATATAAAACAGCACATTTCCAAAACTTTATAAAAAACTGAAAACTGCAAATGAATTGTACCCTGACTTCATTATCACTACTGTAAACCACCTCTAATTAATCAACAATGCATAGTGTACAATTACCAATGTGATCTGTGCGATGCAGAGTATGTCGGGTATACCAGCCGGTATTTGCACCAACGTATTGATGAACACAGGTTCTCCGCAATTGGAAAGCATTTAAAGAACGATCACGGCCTTTATAACATCGACGACCTTGCCAAAAATTTTTCTGTCCTACAGAAATGCAACGGAAAACTGGATTGTTTGATTTAAGAAATGCTGTTTATTAGAAAGAAGAAACCTAGCCTGAACACGCAATCGGATTCCATCCGTGCGAAACTATTTGCTTAAACAAATATGTTAATGAACAATCACACCTCTCACTGCATATATGACACTGTTGAACCATTATTTTCTTGTCACCTGATAATGATGTCATGACGACATCGAAACGTTGTGTAAAATTTTCATTTGGAAATTAATTTGTTTCAACTGTGTACTTGTCATATCAATTAAAAGCAGACTGCTGATCCTACAAACAGTAAAGGAAAGCCGCAAAGCCTTCACCTATCGCCTGTGTGACTTACTTGTCTATCTAAACTTGTATGTATGGAGGATATGTTCTTATTATGAGTTAGCCCGTGAACGCAAATTTATCCGATACTGATTAAACCAAAATCCACCGCTAAATCTTCTTTTAAAAGCTACAATTAAAAGCACTCTGCTGAACCTACAAACAGCAAAGGAAAGCAGCAAAGGAACTCCCAGAGTGCATTTCCCTTCCATAGGGGGATAAATCGTGCGCGACATAAGCGCACGGACATAAGCGGGACAAACTATGCAAAGTCACTATCCAAAGGAATGCATGCATGCCAGCATAAAGCGATGGCATAACACAATACGCCATCACTTAAAAATCTGAAATTCCGGAGGGGAGGAGGGGTTAATGATTTTGGAATTCAGAGGGCATGGGGGGTAGAGCATTTTGGAAGTTCTGAAGGCAAGGCGGGTTAAAATGTTCATGCCACCCATGGTAGGGTATGGATATTTTCTGGAATCACCCATTTGAACTTTTGCACCGGGTCAGTTGAGCTAACATCAGCGTCATCCCTCTAAGGTCAGTGGTCAGCGTGCAAGATGGCCGTGAAATTTATAGCTCCGAACTAAATAGGGAAAAAGTTAAATTTTTTTCTGCTACTTTTCATATCTAGCTTACTACATGTGTTATTGTGTGTATTAACATGTCACTAACTACGAGAGGAAGCAAGAAACTGTCAAGTGATGCACCAGAAGATTTTGAAACGTATGTACGCGAGCTACTGACACACTTGTGGGAAGGTCAGAACAAGATCATACAGGACATCTCGAGTCTGAGAACAAAAGTTCAGTCTAATGAGGCGGCATTGGTCAAGCTTTTGAAACAATTTACGACCCTCAACCAAAGTTTCGAGGAGCTCAAGGGAGAACTTCTTGATGCAAGATGCAAAGTTGATGAAATAGAAAGCTTGGTTCAAAACCATACCACGCAAATCGCTCAAACGTATGAACGTTTGCTGTCCCTCGAGCGTTATTCGCGCGAATAGAATCTTCATTTTCACAACATTCCAGAATTTCCTGGCGAGGATTGCCTGCAGAAAATCAACGATATCCTAGCAAACCTGCTCAATCTGGAGCCGCAAATTGAAAACGCCCATCGAGCGGGAGCAAGAAGCGATGATAAGCCATGAGCGATAATTTGTAAGTTTGTTTATCGTCCAGAGAGGTACAAAGTCACTCAGAAGAAGCGTGACTTTAAAGATGGTGTTTGGATCACAGAGGATCTGATTTGGGAGGACCGAGAGAAAAAGAAGAAGCTCAGAGATGTGATGAAGGAGGTGTTTGAGAGGGGAAAAAGGCCAAGATTTCATTGTGGAAAACTTTATATTGATGGAACTTTGTATAGAGAAACATAGATGTTGATTCCATTGATCAGGTTAGTTAAAATATGCATAAAACCTTCTGTTGTCCTACAACTAGTTTATTTTAACTGGCATTTGCCAATATTTAGTTGTTTAAAATAGACAAATGACTCATAACATGAATGATCCAGATTTAAATGTACAATCATTTAATGATCATGGAATATTTACAGTAGAAGAGCTTAATGAACTCTGCTCTGTCGTTAAGCCGCAACTCATGGCACTTCATCTTAATATCAGAAGCCTAAGTAAACACTTTGATGAGCTATGCAATCTTTTGGACTCCATTCCTTTTGAAATTGATATGATTGCTTGCTCAGAAACATGGATCACGCCTCAAGTCGATCTAGATAGCATAAAAATTACAGATTACCATATGATAATAGACAACCGCACGTTTTCAACAGGCGGTGGAGTTGCTCTTTACTTAAAGTCAAACTTTGACTACACAATAAGAGATGATCTTAAAATAGATGGCATTGAAAAGATTTGGGTAGACACACAAGGCTTGTTAATTAGTGTTATTTATAACCCACCTAAAAGGTCCCAACGGGAATTTCTTGATGAATTTGAACAAGTTTTGCATTCCATCTTTTTGTCAAAGCGTAAATGTTTGATCCTAGGTGATATCAATATCAATACACTTGTTAAGAGCGCAATAGCAAAGGAATACCTTAATCTAATTCATTCCGAAGGCTTTAATCCCCTGATATTTGAAGCAACATGTATAACTGAGACCTCAATAAGTTGTATAGATCATATTCATTCCAATTTTGTATCTTCAAGTACAAGTGGTAGTGTTGCAGTAGAGAAAGCTGATCATTTACCTGTTTTTACCCTTTCATACGATCCAACACTTAGTCCATTTCCTGATACTATTGAAATTAGAGACCTTAAAGGGTTTGACAAGATTGCTTTCCGTGATGAATTAAGGAATGAAAATTGGAAATCTGTTTATAATAGCAGCGATGCAAATGAAGGCTTAACAAGCAATAAACATGCACCAATTAAATTAATTAAGATCAAAAGTAAGTCTAACAAGCCCTGGGTAACTAAAGGCTTAAAAAAAATCGATCAAAGTTTGAAATCAGCTGTATAAAATATGGTTGACAACTCATAACAGCTATTATTATAATCGATACAAAATCTATCGAAACAAAATCGTTTCAATCAATAAAATGTTCCGTACTTTATACTATGATAGCATACTTAAAGACTCAACAAACACTAAGAAAATGTGGGATAACGTTAATTAATAATAAATAAAAAGCGGCCGTCCTCTGTTATTGAAAATTTGCAAGTTAAAGGTAAAAATCTCCAACAGCCAGCTTCAATATTAACAAGTACTTTTGCAATGTTCCATCTGAACTTGCATCTGATCTGCCTAAAACAGATCGCCGTGCTTCGTCTTATGTGAATAGGAAAAAATGCACATTCCACTTCACTAAAGTAAGTGAAATTGAGGTCTTTTTACTTTTAGATAGCATTGATTGTAAAAAATCATTTGGTTTTGATAAGATTCATCCTTTCTTATTGTTCTCTGCAGTGTTGGAAATATTTAAACCACTGACATACATTATACATTTAACACTTGAACAAGGTATATTTCCAAACAGTTTAAAAATTGCCAAGGTTATCCCGATTTTCAAACAAGGCTCTCGTTCCTCATGCAATAACTACCAGCCCATATCAGTCCTTTCTACGTTAAGTAAAATTTTTGAGAAGTGCATTCTTAATCAACTAAAATTTTATTTTATGACTGAGAATATCTTAGTATCTAATCAATATGGCTTTAGATCTGGGAGCACTACAACTGATTGCTTGGTAGAATTAATGGATGAGATAACAAAAGCCCTTGATGAAGAAAAATATGCGGTTTCTATTTTTCTTGATTTAAGTAAAGCATTTGACACAGTCAGTCACTCTATTCTGTTATCCAAACTTGACTCATATGGTATTCGAAGCATTGAAAATCAGTGGTTTAAGTCTTACTTGACCAACAGGAAACAAAAGGTATTTGTTAATGGTATCGAGTCTAGTTCTCTTTTAATAAGCTCAGGTGTACCGCAAGGGTCGATTTTAGGTCCTTTTCTTTTTCTAATTTATATTAATGATATTGTTAAATCAACCAACTACTTCTCCGTAAGACTATTTGCTGATGACACTTCTTTAACTGCGACTGGTAAAGATTTAGGTGTACTTTTACATAGAATAAACTCTGAATTGCCTGCTCTTTATGAATGGTTATGCTCAAACAGATTAACCTTGAATTTAAGTAAGACAAAATACCTGGTTTTTCAACCACGACAAAAAAGAAATTATAATTTACATATCCAGGCTCTTAAACTAGCAGACTGGTACCTAGAACAGTCTTCCACTGTTAAATATTTAGGACTCATTATTGATTGCTCACTGTCTTGGCACGACCATATCGATTATATAAGTAATAAAATTAGCAAAAGTGTAAATGTTATTGCAAAACTAAAACCCTATGTGACATCCCAATCCCTAACAAGTATTTATTATGCACTTATATATCCCTATTTAACTTATGGTTGCGTACTGTGGGGTAATAATTACGAGGCTCCATTGTCACAATTGGTGAGACTACAAAACAGAGCTATTAGAATAATCAACAATGTGCCACTTCGTGAACATATTACTCCCCATTATGTAAACCTTGGTCTTATTAAGCTTCCTGACATTGTTAAATTATATACCTGCCAGCTATTTTATGACCACTTAATTGATGGAAAACCATCTAATTACACCTTATCTCTGGTATCTGAGCAACATAACTATGTTACTCGAAGTGCATCCCTACAACACTTAAATCCCGGTTTCTCCAGAATAAATATAAGGAAATTTTGTCCCACTGTTATTGGATGTTACTATTAGAATGACCTTCCTTTATCTATACGTAACTTAGCGACTAGAAAACGTTTTAAAAAAGCACTCTTCCAGTATTATTTTGCTCAGTATTAATTAATTCATACCTCTTCCTCTCCTATGTTAAGTTAACTTTTTTACCCTAATTATTATTGTCAATTAAACAAGGGCATCTAATTAGCTTGCTACATTTGTGCCCTTTTCCATTTCTCCTCTTACTTGTCTACTTCATATTTATCTTTGTAATTTTAGAATGAAATAAATAAATAAAACGAAATGAAAAATTAAAACAACCTTCACACAATCACGTATTCCTTTATTTCCAACACATGCCCTTTATTTCAGGTTGGCAAACAACCCTTACTGACCCAAAAAATATCAAACTCGGAGTGCATTTCTTTAAGAAAATCCAAGATTGGATTCTTAAATCCAAAAGAATCCGAAAACGGATCTTGCGTTTCTTTACTACACAGATCAATCCAAGATCTCTTGAATTATAGTGCATCCAAGAAAAAGAAAGAATCCACTCCCAGTGTGGATTCTTCAGTTCCTTTGACGCACCATGATCCGAGAGATCTTGGATTGATCTGTGTAGTAAAGAAACACAAAATCCGTTTTCAGATTCTTTCAGATTTAAGTATCCAATCTTGGATTTTCTTAAAGAAACACACCGTCTGTGTCATTTTAAGGCACTCAATGTTCTTGTATACATTACAATCACATTAATTAGCTCTCACTTACTCATGACATAACACACAACACAATCTGATATTGGTTAGCCTCACAAAGCAGAAACCATCAAAGCTCTTAAAAAAACAATTTACATACATACTTTATTTGTCATGGAGGTCATTAAATGGCAGCTAAAAAGCTGATGCCAAACTACAAACTAAAGTATAACTACAAAATTTGGATGTGAAGAGAAAAGAAAAAGCACCTTTTAATTTGTAACCCAAACAAATCCTTACAAAAGCATACTCCATCATGTTATGTGAGAGTAAAAAAAATTAGTCACTGTGATCAAAAAAAGTTCCTTGTGAAAGCTTGAGTAAAAAGGTTCTTGATGCAATGTGGGCAAAAATAACCTCTTCCCCGGGTTTCCCATCCTCGTACCCAGAGTCTTTGTTCCCCTTGACCAGCAGTCGGGAAACGGGCGACACTTGAAAGATAAAGTTACATCGTGCCTATCAAAAATTCTCCATTGAAAAATTCATAATGTAAATGATACACCTTTAGGTTCAGAGGTTGAATAAAACAAAGTAAAATTTTGTTTGAAAGCATTGGAAGAAGTTTTCATTGCATGATTTTAATTTTTAAGGCCTTAAATGGTTTAATTGACTGGGATTTTAATTTTTGTAGTTTTAAAGACATTCATGGGTATAATACGAGAAGTAAAGACAACATTTGTAAGCCTCCATCCCGTCGCTCCTGGGGACAAAAGCGTTTTATTTACAATGCCATTAATGAATGGAACACTTTACCCGATGAAGTTAGGAACAGTATCAGTATTTTTAATTTTAAAAGTCGAATTAGGGGTATTTCTTAATTTTTAATTATCATTTTCTTTTTTTTACTGTTTTCTATATTTCTATTAGTACAATGGTTAAATGTTATTATTATTTTTAATCTACTATTTCTTTAGCTTTTGCAATTTTATTTTTGCTGGGCCCCACTGAAAACCACATGTATGTGAAGTGGGCTCCCTGTTGAAAGATCTTTATTATTATTATTATTATTATTATTATTATTATTATTATTATTATTATTATTATTATTATTATCATCGTCCTCACGTAATGTTTGCTTAGAGTCCTTAGGGCCGAGACCAAACCATCGTCCTGGGGCACTAGGGGAAAGCCAGTTTTTAGCTTGATAGAACCCTCCTCAAAATGTGTGCTGTACCTAGCAAGGTTATCTTTTGTAGTTCACTGATGCTTAATTGGCCGGGAATTCTTCCAAGATAAGTTTCTAGTCCCTTTTTGATAGCTCCAAGTGCTCCAATGATAACTGGTGTCGTTTCTGTTCTCATGCCCCACATTCGGCTTGTTTCGATTTCCAAGTCCTTATATTTGGATAGTTTTTCACTGACTTTCACGGATGTGTTTCTGTCTGATGGTACTGCCATGTCAATAAATTTACAGGTTTTCGTTTTGTGGTCTTTAATCACTATATCGGGTCTGTTGGTTGTTATTTTCCTGTCTGTGTGTATTGGCATGTCCCATAATATCGTGATATCCTCGTTTTCTGTAACTGTTTGCGGCTCATGGTCATACCACTTTTCTGATGTCTTTATATTATAGTTGTGACAGACTTTCCAATGTATATATGTGGCTGCTTTATCATGTCTGTGGGTATATTCTGTTTTCGCAAGTTCAGGACACCCAGACACGATATGGTCAATTGTTTCGTCGTATTTGTTACACATCCTGCATAGGGGGCTAGTACCGTCTTTGATAATGCTGGCGTGGTATGATCTGGTAGCTAGGCTTTGGTCTTGGGCTGCGATTATGAATCCTTCCGTTTCTGCCTTCAGTCCACTGCTTTTGAGCCACTGGTTGGTTTTGTGGTGGTCAACATCTGCTTCCTTTATTCTCTTTGGGTATCTTCCATGTAGGGCTTTGTCCTCCCACTGCTTTGTTAATTTTTCTTGGGTCTTATTTCGTGCCATTTGTTTGGTTCTCTTTGCATATTTGGTGGTTGTTTCTTCTGCTTGTTTATCTGGTATTGTTAGGTCTAGTTCTTGTTTGAATTGTTCTGCTTGCCTTTGTATAGAGTACAATTTCTTTCTGCCATCATGTTCTTGCACTAGTTCGATTAGGGCATCATCAGTGTTCTTTAGGTATGTATCGAGCCCTATCGTGGTTGTTTTGTAGGAGGCTTCTAATTGGCTTCACTTACATGGCATATCATTGAAAAAACAACTGGCAAATGTAGCGCTGTCAAGATGGTTATTTCTGGTAATCAGCTGTGTTTTCATCGCTAGTACATAAGGTTTGTTTTGTTTACCCCTAAAATTATGGTAAAAGCTTACCTGCTACTCTTTGTGACCTCTTGTAACTGTTGTTACTGGACAGGCCTAGGAACAACAGCATTGTTTGCTGCCATTTCATCATGAAAACTGAACAACTGAACAACAAAACATTTACATTTGCAGAGTACTGCAGAAAGCCCATGAAAAATCAGTCATGCTTTGAAATTCGAAAGGTACCAGTCAGCGTTAACTAAATAAAGCACATGTAGATCTATAACAGTGTACTGTTTATTTTTTTCATCTATTACTTTCTTATCAGATTAGCTTACCAGATTAGGTCACCATAAATGCATTTTTTTTAGACTCCTGAGCATTTGCAAGCAGTAATAAGTGCCCTTACAGGCAGTAAATTTTACCAGTTACCGCCTGATAAGGAGAACCCTGCCTTAGGTCACAAAAAGAAGTAAGTAAAAAGCTGGATTAGTGTCAACAGCTGGAGGAAGGTTGAGGAAAGAAGAACAAATAAGAAGAGAAAGGTCAATGATGCAAGAACAAGCAACCAAAAGGCACAGAAGAAAACACAGTACTAAAGATTACACAAAGAAGTTAAATCCAGTTTTAGGTATGATAAGAGAGAATGGGCAAATAATATTGCTCAGAAGCAGAAGATGCAGTGACAGAAGGACAAATAAAGGGAGCCTACGAGGCTACAAGAAAATTGTGCAATGCCCAGGCCAAAACAAGTTGACATGATAAACAGTAAGGGAGGCAGATTATTGACCAAAGAAGATGAAGTACATGAAAGATGGCAAGAACAATTCATGGAGGTGTTAAATAGGCCTCACCCAGTAATGACAGTTGAGATCATGGAAGATGATGACATCAATGAAAAGATTGAAGAAGGACCAATCACCAAGCTAAAAACCAACAATGTAAGATTTCAAGGACATGAAAAGTGCTGAAGCAGCTGGTATCAACAACATTACAGTGGAGATGATGAAAGCTGATATTAATATGACAGTCGATGCCTTGCATGACATCTTCAGATTAATCTGGGAAGAAAAGAGAATCGGCCTATATATCCATTATACCTGCTGTGGCCAAAATCTTTGAAAAAATTTACCTATGACCAACTATATAATTATCTAAACGTAAATGATTTATTAACCAGTTGCCAGTCTGGCTTTCGCTCTCTACACAGTACGCTCACTGCCTTGTTGGAGACAAGCAACAACTGGTGTGTCAATGTTGACAAAGGTCTTCTCAATGGTGTAATTTTCATTGATTTAAAGGCCTTTAACACTATAGATCATAAAATAATCTTGCAAAAACTTGCTAAATATGAGGTGGATCAAGATGCCTGAAATCATTTAAGTCTTACCCAACGAATCGTCTGCAATGATGCAACGTAAACAATCACCTTTCCAGTGCAAGCCCTTTAAACTGCGGAGTTCCCCAAGGATAAATAATTGGTTTTCTACTCTTTTTGATGTATATTAATGACTTACCAAATTACTTGAATGTATGCTGATGACACAAATGTTACTTTTGCTGCATCTAACATGATTGGTCTTGAGACCCAAATCAATACTGAACTGACAAGCATTAATGTCTGGCTCAGAGCTAACAAGTTAAGCCCCACTGTTGCTAAAACTGAGTTTATGGTCATTACCTCATGTCAAAAATTGCAGTCTTTGAATGACAATATTAATGTAGATGGCACCAAAATAAACCAAATTAATCATCATAACAAAGCTCTCGGACTAAACATAGATGAAAACCTATCCTGGAAGGAGCACATAGCTACATGTACACGCATTTTGAAAAAAGTCGCTTTCAGTATCGGTGCACTTAGGCAAGTCAGATCTTTTATTTCCATGCAGACTGCTATTAAAATATACAATGGTCTTACTGAACCACATTTTGATTACTGCAGTGTTGTTTGGGATGGCTTGTGTCGACAGCTGAGTGAGAAAATTCAAAAACTACGAAATCGCACTACCAAAGTAATTACTAAATCAAGTTATGATATGAACTCCAGCTATCTTCTCAACTCGCTTAGCTGGGATAACTTATCAGTTAGAAGGGCGCAGCAAAAGGCAAATTTAATGTACAAATGCATTAATGTGCTTCCCCCAGTTTATCTTTGTAACGTGTTCACTCCGAGCACTTTGTCCTTTGATCTTCACAACGCAAGACAAAAATTGCATTTACCGAAACCAAAACTGACTACCTGAAGCGTAGCTTCAGTTACAGTGGAGCTTCTCTATGGAACAATCTTGCAGAGGAACTTTGCTCTACAAAATCTCTAGACATCTTCAAGAGAAGCATTAATAAATGGTTCTCTGCATTGGACTCCCACATGACAAATATGTAAACCAGTAAATAGAAAGTTTTACATGTGATGTATTTCTTTTGTCTATTATTGTCATACTGATAAATTATTATTACTGTGTATTAAATAAAGTTTTCATTCATTTTTCAATCATTTACATTCGTTCATTCGTTCGTTCACTTGTTCATTACAGGATACATACAGGATGAGTCTTATTAGTTAAATTGCCCAAGAAAGGAGATCTGTCCAACTGTGGCAACTGGAGAGGAATTACATTGATGCCTACCGCTGCTAGGGTGATGGGAAAAGTAATTATCAAGAGAATATCTAGTGGAGTTGATAAAAAACTAGGGAAAGAGCAAGTAGGTTTCAGAAGAGGTAAAATCCCATTGGTGCAGATGTTTTAAGAAACATTATTGAGCAGCCAGTTGAATGGAATGCAAGCCTGCATATTTGCTTCATTGACTACAAAAAAGTTTTCAACAGTGTCCACAGGGAGACCCTGTGGAGGATCATGAACTTATATGGTATTCCACCCAAAATTATTAGGATAGTATAGGGAATGTACAGAGGAAGCCAGTGTACAGTAGTCGATGGAGGAGGAAAGACTGACTGGTTTGACATTAAGTCAATTGTCCCGCAAGGGTGCATAACTCCAGGGTTTCTTTTTTGCTTGTCATTGATTGGGTGATGGGGAAGGGGCTTGTGGAAAGAAATACTAGGATTAGGTGGAGGTTTACTGCGAAATTAGAAGGTCTTGATTTTGCTGATGATCTTGCACTGTTATCAAGTACAAGAAGGCAGCTCCAGTTGAAGAATGATTGCTTATTTAATGCCAGTCAAGGAATAGGTCTAAAGATTACCATTGCCTAAATGAAAAGTATGAGATTCAATGCTGTAACCGATGAGAAAGTTATGGAAATGGAGAAGAAATTGAAGACCTAAACAGTTTTGTCTATTTGGGAGCTAAAGTGACTACCTCTGGTGGAGCAGATGATGACATCATATACAGACTGAGTAGAGAAAGAGCAGTGTTTGGTAAACTGATGAATATCTGGAAAAGCAGACAACTGAGTAAGAGTACTAAGATAAGGATATTCAAGTCCAATGTAATAGCTGTGTTGCTGTATGGATGTAAATCATGGAGGGTGATAAAGGGGGATGAAGCCAAACTAGAAACTTTCCAGCACAAGTGCCGCATACACTTTTAGAAATCTATTGGCCTATGTGAGTGTCAAATGAAGAGGTGCGCAAGAGAGCTAACATGGGAACTATCAGTAGACAAGTAAGGAGAAGGAGGTGACATGGATTGAACACATGCTGCAAATGGATAACAGTGCCATGTGTTGCACTGATGTGGGCACCGAAAGGAAAACGCAACAGAGGAAGACCCAGAGAAGCATGGCACAGGACAGTAGAGAAAGAACAAATGGCAATGGGTTACCATTCTTGGTTAGAGGCAAGCCTGGCGGCGGCTGGCAGAGTGTCTTAGTTGAAGACGTAACATTTCTGGCCCCACTCTCCATATGGAGAAGCATAACTGATGATCTTCTCTCAATAAATATACCTCCTAGCAAACCAAACCTAGGAAAAGGATAATGACCAAAACAGCTGGAAAGCAGGGATGGAACTAGGAGTTTTTGGTCTGGGTCCTGGGACCCGCATATCTGGCCAAATAAGGGTCCCTAACATTTTTTGTGGGTCTCAATAATTATACAGAGGGCATCTCTTCCTTTGAAAGCCAATATGTCGTTTGCATTTGCTTGGTTAAAGACTCCTCATCCAGTCCGCTTGCATTGTCACTTGCTGCTTTGTAACGCTGCCGTTGTTGCAATACCTTAGCTGTACTTTTGAGATCAACCTGTGGCATGTGACAAACAAGTGCGTCCTTCTTTCCAGCTTTTAAACAATCCTTACAAATCATAAATAAATCGCCTCCGGTACCTCTTGTCTGCAGCAAGTGAAATTCCTTCAGCCATTTATCAAAAAAAAAAATTCCCATGTCTACCAGCCATTGTCATTACATCGGCCTAACAATATACCAGTTTTATCCACTTGAATACACAACACATGTTTCTTCGACTGAGAAATCAATTCAAAATGGCAGATGCTTATGCAAGTGTCCCGAATGTACAATTGTCACCAGTCTCCAACTCTGCCAAATCCAATATGGCAACCACGATATTCCGAATTTTGCGACTGCGATTGCGATCTGCTCAACTTTTGCTTCGTTTCTCAAACAACAAAAGCTAACTGACTTGTCAAAGCTAATGTAATAAGTTCTCTAAGTAGGCTCTTGCATCCTAGGACACACAAAAATTTTGAAAATGCATTTTTGAGGATGTTTTTTATTAAAAATGCACAATTTCTGCGATAACGATATCCCTGGAAAGAAATAGTAAAAGGACGGTAACTGTGTAAAATGTTCTATTTATACCTGAGAATGACCAAATCTTCCAGAAGGTTTCTTGCCTCTGATGTTGGGACAACTCCACGTCATGGTCACCATGTCTAACACCCACACATCGTTAAACCTAATAAACGTAAAATAAAAAACATATTGAAGAGAATGGTCCCAGTGACATATCACAAACTACTTACCAACCTAACTTGCTCAAGCCGCACTGGGGAATATTGACCCTCAGTAGTTTTTGTATGGGCCTTGCTGTGTTCAGTCCATACTGCCACTACCTTAGCCCAATATTCCCCTGTCAGCCCTGGCATCATTATATTGTTGCAGCATTTTGATAGTGCAACTCACTCACTGGAAGATATCCTGGTGGCAGTGGAAAGGTACATGAAGACTTGGCTCGGAAAGATTTAAGATAATACAAGGAGATGTATCCATATAAATACAAGTGCACACATCTCTGCATGTAAGTGGTGACAGATGTGCATTTGGAACTTACAGGATGATTGGCTTGAATGAAGAGAGAACGGAGGGTGAGGATAGAATGTGTGAGGGAAGGGGTTGGTAGGAAGAAAAGTTAAGGAGATTGAAAAAAGATTGAAGTCCAAACCCTTTTTTGTTTGTGCAAAAAGTTTCAGTCCCTGAATGCAAGTCTCAATTAAGTAGGGCTGTTCACAGAGTAATACTGTCTTCTCACTGAAAAGTTTCTTGGAATCGATACTGGGATACTCATTTGAAGAGGTTTCCTTTGTCAAAACCAAAGAAATTATGGGTGGCTAGTTATGAATGAGAACACTGCTGAGCTTTGAAATTTGTTTATGTTTTAGGTAAATGCAACAAGATATTTTTATTTGTTAGTTTCAAATGCAACTTGACACTTTTGTTTATTCATGCACGAGTGGTTGTAATTAACACTGACAAATCAGTGACTCTTGTTCACCAATCAGAATAAACAAACACGAAGCCAATATAGCGGCATGTCCAGAAACTTTGACTTGCCATAAATGTTTGTACTGCATAGCCACAGTAACATTTCAATTTCGCACTAAAAAAGGGAGAAGTGACACTACGTGAAAAAAAATGGCATCTTCAGTCACATCACACGACATATAAACAGCCGCATGGAAACATAGTGTATAGCACTAATGATGCTAGAATGCATGCATCTTCCATGTTGGGTTCTACCATAACAAAACCACTCAGCATTTGTGTGTGATTCCATATGCAATCTATTTAATTTGTGCAGGTGTCTAGATAAAATTGGTTTTGTTCTAAACAGAATAGTACCACAAGGAGAGCAAGGGGTTACCTGAAACAAATATATAGCTTTGCAATATTCACAACCAACTGGCGTAGGTGGAACATGTTTTACGTAGACTACACAAGTACCTTTCTCACCCTACCCCCACCACTTCCCTCCCTCTAGGCTAATTAATTAATTGAAGTTAATTAAACCAACATTAAAGTTTACACCTTATTCAATATTGTCTTAGCACCTTAGTTCCACATGGTCAGCCCTTTAGAGACAGCATAGTTTTAGAGCATCTGTATTTGAATTTTTTACTTTCCCAGCACAAGGATCTACCTTTCAGGTAAAGCTATTTGATCATTCTATTTGTATGTATTTTTTTCCTTTTGAGTTTTCATCAAGTTTTATTTGGCTTTGTTTAATTTCAACACCTCAAATATGATCAGAATGTTGTTTATATTAAAATTTGCTTCAAATCATTTAATGTACTTTTATTTTCCTAATTAAATATTACCTTGGAAATATTTGTATTGTTGTGTTAATTCCAGATTAACATAATTTAAATAAGTTTAATTAACTCTCAAACAACTTGACCCTGCAATGATTATTATGCGGGATGCCTGAGCCAGGCGTTGTCAAAGTTTCAGTCGAGTTTCTTTTATCTTCTTCTTCTTTGTAGTCTCCCATATCCTGCAGGACCGTGTGGTCTTTGTGTTTGTTTGGCGTGGAAGTATGTGAGTTGAAATCATGTCGGGCCGAAGGAAAATACTATTAACCATACTATTAACTATACTATAATAGTAATACTATAATAGTATTTTTACTATAATAGTAAAAATACTATTAACCATAAATTTGCGTCAAAAGCTCCCATCGCCTCAAGATTTCGCCATGAGTATGCTCGATAGCTGCCCTAACCATCGCTTTCCTACATCACTGAATGAGGGAATTTAAGTTTGCAAATGTCGCATATATTTTTGGTAGCGAGACCCACCGCGAAGGCATCTGCTGAGTGGGACTTTAAGCTCACAAGTCTCACATATATTTTTCATTGCGACCCATCACAAAGCCCAACGAATTTACCAAAGGTGGAAAATAGCCATAAATATCCTTGAGAAGCTCCCATCTCCTCTCAGTTTTACCTATATAGAGGGCATGTTTGATAGCCAGCAAGTCCAAAAAACACCATCAGCGTCAACCCATCACACAGCCTTGAAGCAAGTGTAAATATGTTGTAAGCAATAAAAAGCATAACATTTTTAGAGCTTTCCAGCCTGGTGCAAACAAATGTAATCTTACACTCATAATGAAATGTCCGACAAAATTCCAACCAAAGACGTTCAAGGTCTTGACATTTTGGAAGGGTAAGGGCTAAAATAACAGCTGGTCAACGGACAATGTCCAGCCAGAATGGTGACTTGACCAGCCAAAAAATTCACCCGCCGGTCATGTTGACTGGTCATGTCATGTTGAGACAGTCATGTTGTTCACTCTTGAATGAACAATCAAATCCCCAACTGTAAATCTTAGATTTTTAATCTCTTTTTTATTTTGGCCTCTCACAAGCCTCTCACAACACCAACCAAAATCAATCACTTGCTGTTTGTTATGCATTCAAGATCGATAGGATTCCCAGTTGAATGGTTGGGGTTATCCGTTTTGAAAAAATAACATTCAGCCGTTTGAACAACTGCTGCAATCCATTTGAAAAAAATTTTCATCTTTTAGGATGGCAGAGGTTTTCAAATCAGAATTCAAAAGTATTTAGTTTTTCAAACAGCAGAGGTTTTCCGTAGGCAAAGAATCTGATCAGATTCAGCTTTTCATGACGCCTTAGATTTGCCCAACTGTCACACTTTTGCCACAGGACACCTCTCTTTATTGGCATACACTGTATACACATGCATTTCAAAGGTATTGCTCTACAGATGTCAAGATATTTGTCATTTCTTTCACTTTCACTGCACAAAAATCAACGAACAAGTCACCAAAACAAAACTTTTCACTCAATTGTCAAGTTGTTTCCAGCTTAGACACTATGGGACTCTGCGACATCAAAACACGCATTTTGCAGTCCGCTTCGTTTCCATCAAGTCATAAAATGTAACTTTGAGCACGAAACCAGTATCCAATTTAGAACCAACCGATAAGTTACTGTTACAAAACTGACGAAATTATGAACCAACAAAAAAGCCAAAGGCCTTTATATCAGTATCTGTATCTGTAAAGTTATTTTGTTTGCGAATAATATTTGAGACTCTCTCAACTCATTGCTTGGTAACATATACCGAATGATAGTCATTAGTTTTTCGTGAGCAAAACCTCTCTCTAATACGACTACAACAGAGTTTAGATTTTTTATGGCTTACATTTTAGAACTTAATTTTAGTCACATCATTAAGAAACTTCCCAACACTTGCTGTGCAACTGTAGCCGCATTTGTAGTAATGTGATGATTATTTTGTTGTGTGTTTGCACAGGGGAGAATCCAGGAAACAGGAACTTCTTCTTCGGCTATATTTTTTTACCCAGTTATTTCTGAAGCCCAAAATTAGGATGGTGATGCTGATGCATGTTTGGTTTCTTTTACGTTTTGACGAACCGAAATACTTTGTAGAACATCAAAACAACAGCTCATGGATTTCAATACACCGATAAAAAAATTCATCATATATGCATCCGTTCAATACTTTTTCTTTGGCAGGTGGCAAGAATTCCACTCACAGCATGCCACTTCATTGAGCTGCTGAGCCCTGCCAAGGCTATCTGTGGTTAGTTTTAAGCTTTTCTTTGTAGTAGGCCAATTTTTAAACGGTCTAGCAACGACTGGAACAAACAAATTATATCTCTGAGTTTAATCAGGCCAACATTACTTAATTTTTTTTTTTTTTTAATATTTTGATGGGTCAGAAACGAGACGTCACTGAGCTAAAATTACTTTGGCCGGTCAACATGACCGGCCACCGTCCGAAAATTATTTTGAGCCCTGAGGGTGCTTCTCCCCCCAAGGAATTCTGATTTTTCACAGTTACATAGGAGAATATGCCTCCTAAGCTCTCTAGAGGCTCGCACCTTCATTGCTCACTGGATTTGTCTGCATTGAAAGTCTGGCTACAGTCCTGAAATCTCACACTTGTGATTCAGAAAAATTTCAGGTATATACCAAGACATAAACACAGCCTAACCTCAGCTGTCTTTGAGCTCCTCCAAAGACTATCATTTTGCATCCTATGGTGCATGCTCCATGTCCAGCTCTCTTACAAGGTCTGGGTCCATTTAGGTTAACAGCTGGGGAACTCCAGGACTGACTGATGACATTGAATATATACAGGTCATCAAAAAATTTTGCAGCAGAATTAATTCCCGTCCTTGCAGGCTGACACCAGCCACCAAATATGACCATATCTCTGTTGTCATAAGCCACAACAGTCGCACATTCTTTAGGTGGTGGAGGGGAACCAGAAGTTCGAGGCCTCATCCAGCGTTTTTCTATTAAATCCAGCAAATATAGATCATTAAAAGCCGTATTTGACGACGAACATCCTCCATATATGTACATTTTAGTTCCTATGATACAGCAGCCATGGGAGAATCGTGGTGAAGGTGACACCCTCGTTTTAGTAGTCACTGTTCGAATTCGTAAATTACCAGTTCTTACAGCTTCTCGAAAATCTTGTACCCGTTGTCTGGATATTCTGGAGATCAAACAATACCACAAACGACATACACATTTGGCCTCAAAAAAGTCTCCATATGGTGACAAATAAGACATGATTTTCTCTACAATCTCATTAGGAAGGCGGGAAAAATGACATTCTGGTTCGGCAAACGCTTGTGTGTTATCATACGTCATGGTGTCCGCCATCGCAATGATGTAAATCTTCAAATGGCATAATTCAACCCAGGAGCCATTGGTTCGCGTTGTCCGCTGACTCGTCAAATAGTTACATTTGTAAACATTTTTACCGTTGCGGTTGGGTCCTATGTGGCAGACATGTCCTCGACGTAATGTGATATACGGAGCCAATCATATCATGCGTTCTATCTAATAACACGCAGCATAAGACTGGTAACTAAACTCCGTTGCAGTTCGGTCTTCGAACAAAATTGATTTTTCGATGGGTAGCGTACGGAGGCAGTATTTGACTTTGTATGTCTTTACTCTGAACCAGAGTGACTCTAAACGTAAATATACAGCGACTATTTGCAAGAATTACATTTACCACACAAGATTTCTAACGGAAATTGACCGCTTAGTGTATTTTCAGTTTCAAATTGAACATGAAAGTTCGATCGAAGATTTAAGGTGGCTGAACACGGTTTTTGATACCTCTGTTTCATTCACCTTTTTCTCTAAAACCCATGATCTCTCGGTCGCCAAAAATGGCAGCAAGCAAGTTAACAACACGAACTTTGGTTTTTTGATGGTTAAGCTGACGTATGTACCGTTGCCATGGCAACATGAAAAATATAAATTATGC